>NW_017297471.1:369578-383409 GCF_001594075.2 Trachymyrmex cornetzi
TATATATATATATATATATATAAAATTAAAAAAAAAACAAAATCTGATTCGTCATTGCCTCGTATGATAGCGGATAAGTCTAAACAATAAAAGTTTTACTTTTTGTTTAAAATTGTGATCTTTATATTGATAACATATGAATGCCATTATTGCCATTGTAGTTTAAAACTAAATAAATACTGAGGTATCTTTTGAATGAAGGCTTCTATAATTATTAAGATAAATAATCGTAGTTCTATTATTCCCCTTTACGTTATGTTATATGTAAACATTCATTTCGTAAAAATATTTCAAACAATTGCAAATAAGAATAGAGAAAATTAAGTATGGAATAAGTTAGTTGTAGAACGTTTACATCAATTTTTGCGGATGTTTTATACTTACATCCAAGACTATTATTAAATTACAATGATTATACGCATCAGCAATGACTTTGCTAGAAAAGAAAATGGCTGATACAAGTAATTACGTAATCATCGTTCCATCTGGCGGGGACGAGATAAAAATTGGAAATACTGCCAATTTAAAAAAACATCGTTATGTTTGCAGATCGTGTAGAAATTGAAGGTGCTCATGGACTTAATTTCCACAGAAAGTTTGTCGAGTATTCCTGTTACAGTCGAATGACAGGGGAATGCTCGATTGTAGTTGGTTGGTTCTTGCATTCCAGGTTCGAATCTTCGGTGGAAACTAGGTCATAGATTGCTATAAACGGCTTCGTGAAAGAGATCAATTTAGACCTCGATCCTGCTGGCTATCCGTCCAACTTTAACAACATTTGGCTGTCTTGGTTGCCGGACGACTACGAACCGAACAACGAAATACATTTTATGATGAACAAAACTACATAGAAACATAATAACTTCATTCCGATCTTGTCCGAGACCGTTTGCGACTTCGCTGAAATCACTTTTGAAAAATGTCGATGCATTCGTTAATCGTTATCACAAATAGGTGAATTTTAAGGTAAATTTGATATTATAGAAAACATATTCGTTACATTTTTAATTGCGATTTAAATGAAGAGCTCCTTGAATAATGTTGTCTTCTTTTGTCTTTTGACACGATCTGAATCTCGATCTGAATTTTATTCTTCTCATTCTTCAATAATTCTTTGAAAAAAAGATCATTTAATAATTTTTGAGAAAAAAATGGCACTTATTAGCGGGGAATTTTGATTTTTACATCGTATGATTGTAACTCGAATTAGAAAAACCGGCATATCACTCTAAAAGTGATCTAAAAGCTTTTACATTTAAATATTACATCAATATTTTTCTTTGAATAGATATCATGTTTGGAGATGCTTTTTATGACCAAGACTGTATCGAATTGGAAATCCTAAAAATACGACCCAGTGAGAAATGACAATGGAATCGATGTCAATTCGATGATTTCGACGTCGAATCGATTCGATGTCGATTCCATTGTCATTTCTCAATGGAGAATGTGGAATCAGCGATCATACACGTCTTTCAAGGTTTAATTTTTTGTCGCGATGCCGTCATTAAAGATCAAGCCGTCAATGGCTTGTTGATCCGAGCAGAACGAAAAATACGTGGGAGTCATAGATACTATCAAGCGGTATATTTTTGTACAATGCGGCTGCTCAGCTGTCCGGTTTGGCCTACTATCTTCTATTGGAATCATCCTCGTAGCAGTCGGGTGAAAAGCTTTTGTTTGAACAATTCGAAATACAGACGAGCACGTAACGAAATTCCGTCGGTCGAAATTAAAGTATTCGCTGTCACGTAAAACAGATTTTGAAGTTGTAGTGAGATAAAAAAGCATTGCTCCGTCTCGTTTTTCATTTACGCGTTTCTTAAGGGAACATTACGCGGTGTGAAACATGCGTTGTTACAACAGCACAACGCATACGACGAATTTATTTTTACACACATGAATTGCACATAAAACCTTAAATGTGAATTATGTTTGAACCAGCATTTGCATTATTCGGCGAATTAATACTTATTTTATGTGTGCTAAAGCATAGCCTCACAATAGTTTTTTTTTAGACGTCACGTGGACATTTGTGAATAAAAACAAGATGTTCAAAATAACACTAATGTCACGATACGATAAAATGATAAGATAAAATGTCACTGCAAATTAATTATGTAGCTTGACAATAATATTTCACTGATAGTGGATTTTTTAAATTTTATGTTACTTTGTCACCGTCACATTGCGTATTACTCGCATGAGATACAGCGTATTTTATTTGGAATTTGTAATAAAACAATGTTTTTTTTTTAAATGAACATAATATTGTGATTCTTTTTAAATATAATTTTAATGTTTTGAACATACTTTAAATGGTATTTTAAAAATATTTAAAAAAGTTTAAAAATGATTAAAACATATTTTTTTATCAACTCTGTTGAAAATTAACAAATGGAAAAAAAATTAGTATTGAAAGTAAAGTTTTATTTCAGATAATGTATAATGTGGACGAAGATAATTTTATAGATAATTTCAAATAGTCTTATTAATTATATTTAACAAGATTTTGTTTAACTTTCTACGTATCAATAAATTTTAAATGCATGTTCGTCACCTATGCTTTATTGTGTGTCTCTGTCGAGGATCGATGGTCATTTTAATTGATCTAAACTTGCCGGTTACGAAATACCTATCTCAAATTAATGCGTATTTAAACCTGTTTGAATGTCCTTTCTTCGCTATTGCACGCGCGGAATGAAATTATATATGCAGCAAAGCAATTATAATTCTGGAAAGACATATTTATGTAGATGTATCTATTGATATAATAAATTACATCCTTTTCGAGTTTATTTCGTTAATCGAGCTTTTCATTGTTTAATTTGTGCTAAGATTAAGCGATCTTACATAAAAATTATATTGTATGGCCTCTTTACTAATTGATCACACTATCCTGATACTAAGAATAATAATTTATAATTAACCGCATAAATTGTATGTACATCACACGTGATAGGAAAGGTGTAAAAATTTTAAAATAAAATCAGAATATGGATATACTAAATTGTCTTTTGGACATATTTCCGCATATATTAAATGGAAAAATGTTGTATTTATAAATGATGCATATTATAAATTTATTTGGAACGATGACTGTTCTGCAAGTGACATTTAAGTTTGCAACAATCTTTCATAACATGAAAACTGTAATGATAAGATAAAAGCTGCAATTGTATTTTACACCTTATACAAGTATGCATGCATATAAAATATATCATTATAATGTAAAAATAAAATCGTGTAACCAGTAAATTTCACAATGTACATGCCACACTTTGCAGTAATAGATCCAGTGCGAACCTGGACGAACGTTCAACGTGTCTTTACGAAGCTACGACAAAGAAGACGAAATCTACAGATTATTTTATACGATAAGACTATATTTTTATTATTTTCCTTTAATTTCTCAAATTTTTTGACCACAATTCGTTTATATATGAAGAGATAAATTGTAAAGATAGATGAATTAGTCGCTTTATTAGTCACTTTACTGAGCGTGCTAAACTTTAAAGTCTCAAAATTTAAACAGCTCATCGTGAAATCGTGATTCCACAGGAGAGTGTGTGAATTTAACGTATTCGATAATATCGAACTGATAGAAGAATTAGTGAAAGCAATGAGTTCAAACATGTCATTTGCTTTCTTACTGATAGTTTTAAGTGTGAGCTTTTATTTCGGTTCAACTTACGCCTCTACGCAGTCACCCAACATTGTCGTTATCATGGCAGATGATCTTGTAAGACCTTATCATCGACTTGTGTTATCTGTGTAATGAGATAATCTTATTCCTTGACAGTATAAAAACTAAGAAGCTTCAAATGTTTAAATAAATATTTAATCTAAATCTCCTGTAAAGTAACTCAGAATTGCTTTTAACTTATTTTAATTGGAGAACATTTGTAAACGATTTAATTTTCATGTTTTGTATAATACGTTGATCAATGACAAGTATTCAGTACAAAATATCTTGATCAATTTAAACTAAAGTTGTTACTTTTGACAATTTCAAAGATTTAAAACTTTGAAAGAATTCCAATTTTCAAAGCTTCAAAGTTAACTACACACTTCTGAAATTACATATGTCCCCGTGTAGCTATACAAACATCTTTACAATAAAATAGTTACGAAACTAAATGTTACGATAGTATTTTTAAACCTAGAAGTCTTTTCTGCTATAACTTCGGCAAATGTTACAATGATGTTGTGACAATTGCTGTGTTTAGCAAAAGTGCTACAGCTGTGACAATTTTACAGCAGATGTTTTAAAGTTTCATGTGCTTTTGGATATAAATCGATTAAATAAGATTATACAGTTTAAGATATATATAAAAACACTTACTTTTTACATAATGCAATATTAATTTGCAATAAGATGCCTTTCTTATATATTACACGAAAAAGCTTTTATCAAATTATTATATCTTATTGAAAACAAAAAATTATATCGAGACAAAGTAAGGTGCATTTTAAAGGTAAAAACTTATACTTTCATGTGACATTAATAAAATTTAGAATAAATGTTACTGCCCATATTACAGCATAAAAGCCATCAAAATTTCGTTTTTTGCCTCTTTGATAATTTTTAGAAAACGAATTCATGTTCAGCATCTGAAAAACTACGGCAAACGATAATGAACATTTAGACAATGATCCAAAAGTGTAAATTCGTATATATGTTACGTAACACTTTTTTAATATATACGTATTTCGTTAACTAAGGGATGGAACGATATTAGCTTTCACGGAGCCGATGAGATTCCTACTCCGAATATAGACGCCCTTGCGTACAACGGCGTGATATTAAATCGACATTATGTAATGCCGATGTGTACACCGTCAAGAGTAGCTTTCCTCAGCGGGCGACATCCCCTAAGGACAGGTAAATCATTAATTACTTGCTACTGCAAATACATTATATATATATATATATATATATAAATAATAGGTGTTAAACTTAATTCCTGCTGTGTTTTCGTCTCCAAAATTGATTTGTTTCGAAGGGAAGATGAATAAATACCTTAATCAAACTCATGTGGTAGCCATCTCCCTTCCTTATGGATCTTTCCCATGGCATGCAAGCGTTTTGAGAAGGCCAAATAAGCGATGCGCTTCAACTGCGGTTTTGAAGTAGTAAGCTTCAACTCGAGGTTGAAGTAGTAAAGAAGCACATGTCGGAAAAACAGCTTATCGCGATTCATTTTCAATCGATTGGAAAATCTCTTTGGCGTCGAGAAATCTAACTTCTTCTCTTATTCTTCTTGTGTGAATGGCCCCTACTCTAATACAGCTCCAGAATCAAAAATGCCGCTAATGCGGTGAGTAACAAAAGTCTCGAAGAGTAATAGATGAAACAATGATATAATGCAAATCACAGTCGAAGCTGGAAACGCTCTTCGAAAAATGTGGGTAAGACGATGCAATACCCGAAGCAGGCAAGACACGAGAAATCTAATCTGTGAGGATTGAATCACATTCAGCGATGTCTAAACTACAAAAGACGTATGACTTCATCGTCGAAACTCGCCAGGGTTGGAGCCAGTACCCTCTAGTAGCGAGCGGCAGGAATTAAGTTTAACACCTAATATAAGTGATACGGTGTGCTGTGTCATTTCAATCTGTAGCAAATTATCTAATCTTCTATTGTATTTCACTTGCCGGCCTAAAATTTAAAAATTATTTGATTTATTTATGTTTTATTTATTAATTATTTATTTATTTATTATTTATTATTTATTAATATTAAAATTAAAAGATATTCTTATAAGTAATGTCTCAATTTAGAATCATTAAGAGTGTGTTTATATATGTAATTAAAAGGTCACATCAATAGAACGTGGGTGCAAGAAATTCGAAAGTTTATCTTTAAAGTATTATTGTTAGTCTTTCCGTTATTTATACAATTTATATTTTTATTGATTTCCGTAATCACTATTGTACGAGTACGTTACAAAATGTGAAAAGACACTAGTGCTGTTTGAATGGGAAGGAAATTATTGGAATTTAATTTGTGTTTGTAAATTCATTACAACACAGGTATGCAGGGCTATCCCTTGAAAGGAGCTGAGCCACGTGGTCTGCACTTGAACGATACTCTTTTACCTGAGTATCTTCGTAAACTCGGATACAGTACTCATCTCTTAGGGAAATGGCATGTTGGTTATCTCACGAGAAATTACGTACCCACTCGTCGTGGTTTCGACACTTTCTTGGGATATTTCAACGGCGTTATTCAATACTTCAATCATACAATAGCCGAAAATGTAAATTTTCTATAATTAAGTATTGCTAGAAAAAAAAGATAGTTTTATTATATAGAATTATAATAGAAAAAATCAATATGATTTTTCAGTATTTTGTTCGATAGTTGACGTAATTGTTATAAAATTGTTTGCAAGAGATAATAAAAATTTGATTAGTTTGTTGTCAATTAACGATAAACAATTTTTTTCCATAGTCTTAAAAAAATATATAAGTTGATACCAATTAAAAGTAACGTAACATTTATGTTATAATTTCGAATTTAAATGTTTGTTTAAGACAATAGAAGAAAATCATAGTTTATTGTCAATTGATAGAACATATATTATCTATTGCAAGTGATTTTATAACAATTACGCTAACGGTAGAATAAAAGACACATCGATATTTAGTTGATATCATTATTAACTAGAATGTAATTATATGTAACTTTGGCCATAAGTTTAAAACAGATTAAAAAATTGACGTAAATATTCTGCATCTAATGAAAAATAAATTACAAACAGGTTTATTGGAAAATAATGTTTACTTTTATAATTTTAATATTTTATTAGTTCTCCTGTGACTTTTATTGTCGTCAGCACTTGTTTATTGGAATAAATTGAGAAGATTTTATACTTATACTCAACGCTATATAATAATGTTAAATAATATACGTTATTTAATAGATTGCATGACACTTTGCAGGAACAAGTAGGCTATGATTTGCACCGTATCGTAGGCGACAATCACACAGTTGAATATAGATATGACTACATGACTAATCTTATAACCGAGGAGGCTGAAAATATTATTTCATCTCATAATACTGAGAGGCCCATGTATCTGCAACTAGCGCATCTCGCTCCACATGCTAGCGATGCCGAAGAAGCTATGGAAGTATACGATTGGAGAGAAACGAATGCCACCCTCGGCTACATTGAAAACGTGAACAGAAGGAAGTTTGCAAGTAAGTACAAATATCTTATTCGCATTTATTAAAAGTGTCGTTAACAGTATATACATTTCATGAGAAATAAAAAATTGCGTCTTGTTTAATAGCAATTATTTGAATGGTTCCTAAAAACCGATTCGTTTCGTATTTTACAATCAATTCTGTTGATAGCAAATATTTTGTGTCACAATAAATTTCGTTAATTGTTGTATGAACAACAAACAGATTGTTTTAAAAACCTAATTTTATTTCCTCAGTTTCGGAACGAATCAAATAGTTTTCTCTTTTTAATTTATTTTTTTGTGTAATGTTTATGTATATATATATATACTATTTTATTATATAAATTCAAAGTTGCAAAGATTAAGAATCTAAATAAAATTTGATAAAATTTCTTATTGACTTCTATTTTAGGTGTCGTTGCTACATTAGATAAATCTGTCGGTCGGGTGGTTGATGCTCTAAACAAGAAAGATATGTTAAAGAACACAATCATACTTTTTATAAGCGATAATGGAGCGCAGACCGAAGGTCCATTGTATCAAAATTTTGGATCTAATTATCCATTACGAGGGGTAATTACAGCTTTGTTCAAATCGATATTTCAATTTTAAAGCAGAAGATATATGCAATTTCAAATGAAACGGTGTATTTATAGTTTTTAAAAAGTAAAACAATGCATTTGTAGTTGAAATCCTCACTATACGAAGGAGGCGTTCGAGGTGCGGCGTGCATTTACTCACCCTTGATTGAAAACTCGTCGAGGGTCTCAACGCAATTATTTCATATTACCGACTGGCTACCCACGCTATACTCCGCGGCTGGCGGTAATTCAAGTGATTTGAACCAATTGGATGGCATTGACCAGTGGTCCACGATCAAAAGACAAGAAACTAGCAAACGGAAATCGGTTGTCATAAATATCGAGGATGTTGACTATAGTGCTGCATTAATGGGACGTTACAAACTCGTTCAAGGTACATATCAATATTTTTTTTTCATCATTTAATTTTATTGTAAACTTTCTCTCTCTTTCTTTTTTTCTCTCAAATCTCTGATCTCATAAAAAATTTGGTTTAAAAATGCGTGATTCATATAAATAAATTCTGTATCTTTTCTCTTATATACAGATAAGTCCGACTTTCAGAAGCACTATACTGATTATAAAGGTAACGACCCGTCGTATCCCAAGTATAACGTGACAAATGTATTAGAGTCACCAGCCACATTGGCCATTGCAAGTGTTTCAAATTACGTAGTAACTGCAAGTAAAATAGAAGAGCTCCGAAAAGAGGCCACGGTAATTTGCGAGAACCTTACGTTCACTGATTGCAAGAATTACACTTGTTTGTTCGATATTTATGAAGATCCTTGCGAAGTTACGGATATATCCTTGCAGTATCCTGAGGTGAGATTAAATCAAAATCGCAAAATAAGAAACATTTGGGGAAAACTGAGAGACTTACGAACACGAGGTAAACGTGGACAATATTATTGCGGCATATTGGAATAATGAGATCTCATTTCGTATTTAGTTATAGTTCGACACTTATATATATGTATAATACCGTATTACAATACGTTACTCTAGAACGTTTAAGATATTATTGTATGTTTTCACGTCTTGAACAATTGCAAATAAAAGTAGAAAGTTTATATAAGTATGGAATAAGTTAGTTACACAACGCTTATATGGACTTTTGCGGGTGTTTTATGCTTACGTCCGAGACTGTAATATTGAATTATAACGGTGTAATATGCATTAATATTTGTGATTCTTTGCAATCGCTAGGGAAGAAAATTACTCTTACACAATTAATTTCGTAAAATTTGTTCCATCTGGTGCAGACAAGATGGAAATAAGAAATGCTGCCAGTTTAAAAAGACATCGTTACATTTGCAGATCGTGCAGAGTTTGAACGTGCTCATCGACTGTTATAAAAGGCTGGGCTACGAAGAAGCGATCAGTTTAGCTGTCGATCCTGCTGGCTATCCGTCCAACTTTAACAATTACACTTGGATACCGTGGTTGCCGGACGACTATGTGTCGAGCAACGAAGTATATTTTACGATAAATGGAGCTACGCGGAATTATAACAATTTTATTTCGATCTTGTCTGAGGACGTTTGCGATTCTGCTGAAGAGCTCGACTGATATCAATTTGGAAACATCGATGCATTCTTTAATCGTTATAAATTGATGAAATTTAAGGTCAATTTGATACTATAAGACATACATTTTTAATCGCGATTGAATAGTTACTTGGATAATGTTTTCTTTTTTTGTCTTATAACACAATTTGAATTTTATTCTTCTCGCTCTTCAATAACTCTTTGAGAAAAAGATCATTTAATAATTTTTGGAAAAACTGGCACTTATGTTTACTAACGGGGAATTTTGACTTTCACATCGTATGATTGTAATTTGAATTAGAAAAACCATCATATCACTCTAAAAGTGATCTACGCTTTTATATTTAAATATTACATCAATGTTTTTCTCTGAGAAGATATCATCATCTTTGGGGATGCTTTTTATTACTAAGACCGTATGAAATTAAAAATCCTAAAAACACGAATATGGAATCAGCGATCATACATGTCTTTCAAGATTTAATTTTTCGTCGTGACATTGTCATTAAAGATCAAGCCGTCAATGGCTGGTTGATCCAAGCAGAACGAATACTACCTGAGAGTCATGGATACTGTCAACCGGTACATTTCTGTACAACGCGGCTGCTCAGCTGACAGGGTTTGGTCTACTATCTTCGCATTTGAATCATCCTTGTAGTAGTCGTGGACAAAGCTTTTGTTTGAACCGTTTAAATAATTCGAAATGCAAACGAGCACGTAAAAAAATTCCATCGGTTCAATTAATGTATTCGCTGTCACGTGGAGCCGATTTTGAAGTTGTAACGATAAAAAAGCATTGTTGCGTGTTTGTTTTTTTTTTACACGTTTTTCAGGGAAGATTACGCGGTGTGAAACATGCAATGTTACAACAGGACGACGCATGCGACGAATTTATTTTTACACGCATAAATTGCACATAAAACTTTAAATGTGGACTATGTTCGAATCAGCATTTGCATTGTTCGGTGAATTAATGTTTATTTTATGTGTGCTACGGCGTAGCATCACAATAGTTTTCTTTTTGACGTCACGTGGACATTTGTAAATAAAAACAGGATGTTCAAAATAACACTAATGTCACGATTAGATAAAATATCACTGCACGTGTGACTTGACATTAAAATTTCACTGATTGTAGATTTTTTAAACTTTACGTCACTTTGTCACCGTGACATTGCGTATTACTCGCATGGACGATATACAGCGTATCCTAATTGGAATTTGTAATTAAAAAAATATTTTTTTTAAAAAGAACATGTTAATGTGACTTTTTAAAAATATAATTTTAATGTTTTGAAGTGGTATTTAAAAAAATATGTTTAAAAATGTTTAAAACACATTTTTTTATTAACTCTGTTGACAATTAACAAATGGAGAAAAAATTACGTATTGAAAGTAAAGTTTCCTTTCAGATTATATATAATGTGGACGAAGATAATTTTATAGATAATCTCAAATAGTCTTATTAGTTATATTTAACAAGATTTTGTTTAACTTTCTACACGGAGAAAATTTTATATTGTTTTAATACAATTTTAAATTACACTTTACTATGTCTTGTATTTTCGATGGATTCTTACAACATGATTCCGACTTAACTTTTACTATGGTAATACTAATTTTTATCATATAAATAAAGTAATTATTTTGTTAAGCCATATTCTAACATGAAAACAGTTAATTTTTACTATGGTACGCAAACAAAATTTGCTAGGTATATTTGATTTTGTAATAAAAAATTTTTACTATGAAAAAGTGTAAAAATTACATTATATTATTGTTTTTAATAAAATAACTATAGCATTTGAACTTATAATTTACATGAAGACTGCAGCTACACATTTTAGTAACTTTAAATATAAAATTTTCTCCGTGTACGTATCAATAAATTTTAAATACATTTTCGTCTCCTATGCTTCATTGTTCGTCGAGGATTGATGGTCATCTTAACTGATCTAAACTTGCCGGTTACGAAATACCTTTCTTAAATTAATGTGCATTCAAACCTATTTGCATGTCCTTTCTTTGCCATGGCACGAGCGGAATGATATTATATATACAGTAAAACTATTGTAATTTTGGAAAGATATATTTATGTAGATGTATCTATTGATATAATAAAATACATCCTTTTTGAGTTTATTTCGTTAATGGAACTTTTCATTGTTTAATTTGTGCTAAGATTAAAAGATCTTACATACAGACAAATTATATTTTATGGCCTTTTTATTAATTTATCATATTTTCCTGATATTAAAAATAATAATTTACAATTAACTGCATAAATTGTATGTATATCGTATATAATAGGAAAGGTATATAAATTTTGAAATAAAATCAATATACGGATATTTTAAATATATTATAAATTATTATTTAATTATATTTCCGCATATATATTGAATGAAAAAATGTATTTATAAATGATATATATTACAAATTTATTTAGAAATATACGATGATTGAGTAATTTGCTGCACGTGACATTTAAGGTTGCAACAATCTTCAATATTATGAAAATTGTAATGATAAGATAAAAAGAGCAATTGTATTTTGCATCTTATCAGTATGCATGCATATAAAATATATCGTTATAATGAGGTCGTGTTAATTAGATGAATGCTATCGCTCTGTCGTGTATACCTATAAATTTCGGAATGTCCATGCCGCACTTTGCAGTAACAAGCCCAAAGTGAAAGTTCACCGTATCTTTATGAAGCTACGACAAAAAGAAAGTGAAATCTATAGATCATCATAGGATAAGATAACATTTTTATTATTTTCCTTTTAATTTTCTAAATTTTTTTACCACAATTCATTTATATATAAAGAGATAAAGTGTAAGGATAGATGAATTAGTCTTTATTGATCACTTAACTGAGTGTACTAAACTTTAAAGTCTCAAAATTTAAACAGCTCATCGTGATATTGATAATTCCACGTAAGAGTGTATAAATTTAACGTATTCGATAATATCGAATTGATAGAAGAATTAGTGAAAGCAATGAGTTCGAACATGTCATTTGCTTTCTTCCTGACAGTTTTAAGTGTGAGCTTTTATTTCGGTTCAACTTACGCCTCTACGCAGCCACCCAATGTTGTCGTTATCATCGCTGATGATCTTGTAAGACATTATCATCGACTTGTGTTATCCATGCAATGAGATAATCTTATTTCTTCGCAGAGTGTAAAAACTAAGCAACTTAAAATATTTAAATAAAAATTTAATCTAAATCTGTAATGTGACTCAGAATGGCTTTTAACTTATTTTAATTGGAGAATCACATTTGTAAATAATTTAACTTTCATGCTTTGTATAATGTATTGATCAATGATAAGTATTCAGTAAAAAATATCTTGATCAATTTAAATTAAAGTTGTTACTTTTGACAATTTCGCGCGCGCGCGCGCGCGCGCGAAGATTTAAAATTTTTAAAAAATTCCAATTTTCAAAGCTTCAAAGTTAACTACTTTTGAAGTTACATATGTCCTTGTGTAGCGCTATACAAATATCTTTACAATAAAATAGTTACGAAACTAAATGTTGCGATAGTATTATTAAACCTAGAAGTCTTTTCTGTTATAACTTCGGCAAATGTTACAATGACGTTGTGACAATTGCTGTGTTTAGCAAAAGTGCAGCTGTGACAATTTTACAGAAGATGTTTTAAAGTTTCATGTGCTTTTGTGGATATAAATCGATTAAATAAGATTATATAGTTTAAGATATATACAAAAGCACTTACTTTTTACATAATGCGATATTAATTTGCATTATGTAATAAGATGCCTTTCTTATGTATTACACGGGAAAAAGCTTTTTTCAAATTATTATATCTTATTGAAAACAAAAAATTATATCGAGACAAAGTAAGATGCATTTTAAAGCTAAAAACTTATACTTTCATGTGACATTAATAAAATTTAGAATAAATGTTACTGGCCATATTACAGCAAAAAAGACATAAAAATTTCATTTTTTGCCTCTGATAATTTTTAGGAAACGAATACATGTTCAGCATCTGAAAAACTACGGCAAACGATAATGAACATTTAGACAATGATCCAAAAGTGTAAATTCGTATACAATTGTTACATAACACATTTTTTAATATACACGTATTGCGTTAACTAAGGGATGGAACGATATTAGCTTCCACGGTGCTGATGAGATTCCTACTCCGAATATAGACGCTCTCGCGTACAACGGCGTGATATTGAATCGACATTATGTAATGCCGGTGTGTACACCGTCAAGGGTAGCTTTCCTCAGCGGGCGACATCCCTTAAGGACAGGTAAATCATTAATTACTTGTTACTGAAAATAAATTTTATATATATGTATATATATATATATACAGGGTGTCTCAGAAAATGTTACTGAAACACAGTGGGGACATAGATTGGATCAAGGGGAACAAAACAGTTTTGTACCATTTTGCAGTTGACGCAATAATTAACGAGATATTAACGTTTAAAGATAGGCGAATACGAGCATCC
>NW_017297471.1:384187-388475 GCF_001594075.2 Trachymyrmex cornetzi
TGTACTCTATTTCTTTTTTTATTTTGTGATAAAAATAATTTTAAAAATTATAATTCAATATATTTCTAAAAATTAATAATTAAAAAAAATAAAATTTAGTAATCAGTTTTTTTCTTGAAATGATCGATTTTACCAACATCGATGTTTTCTTCCACGATGAATCGGTTAATTAAAAAATCGGATTGGATCATAATCGATTATTATAGAATCGATACTTTTCTTGTACATCGCCCATCCCTAATCCCCGCTCCTCGCGGCCTGGCCGTCCTGCCGGCAGCAGTACATGATCAGTAGGCTGGTCGGATGCTCGTATTCGCCTATCTTTAAACGTTAATATCTCGTTAATTATTGCGTCAACTGCAAAATGGTACAAAACTGTTTTGTTCCCCTTGATCCAATCTATGTCCCCACTGTGTTTCAGTAACATTTTCTGAGACACCCTGTATATATATATAGAGGAAATTCGCCAATACTAATTGTCTCCTAAAGTGACATCCCCTTATTTTTCGGAAACTAACTATTGCACTTTATTAATACCAATAAAATCATGATCTGTTTAACTAATTAAAGAAGTACAAATTCATAATTCGTATGTTTGTGGCTTGTTTCTACATCAAATCACCTAAAAATGAATTCTATAAATGCGAAAATAAAATTCTTACGATTTTCTATGTGGTTGAAGTTTGGAGCGATCCTGGAACGAAAATTAAAGGTGACCACACACAGAAATAACGGACAATAGAAAATCACGCATATATACATGTGTCAAAAAATTTCAAATGTACGTTTAGTTTCAAACGAAGATCGCGGTTCGCGAAGGGAACCGAATGAATAAAAAATCCTGCGAGACCTTTCGCACATGCGACCAAAAATTATCTTCTTCGTCCCCGCGTCCTGTGGGAAAATCTAAACGAACGAGATCGATGTCTGACATCACTGACGAAAAAAAAAAATAATTCGAAGAGATAACGGTCTCGGAAGCTCTTCAAATAATGCAAACTCCGCGTTATCGCTCGTACTTGCGCTCGAAAATTTCCTACGCTTGTCCCAGGGATTGGAACCAAAATGTTAAAGTTCTTGTGTAATGTCTGAGACTACAGACGAATAAAAAAAAATAATTGGTTCCGATCGTGTATCCGGAACGTCTCCGTATAATGGGGTAACGCCCGCGCGATCGCTCGTACTTGCGCTCGAAAATTTCCTACGCTTGTCCCAGGGATTGGAACCAAAATGTTAAAGTTCTTGTGTAATGTCTGAGACTACAGACGAATAAAAAAAAGTAATTGATTCAGATCGTGTCTCCGGAACGTCTCCGAATAATCGATCGCGCGGGCGTTACCCCGTTATAAGGACACGTTCCGGATACACGATCGGAATCAATTTTTTTTTTATTCGTCTGTAGTCTCAGACATTACACAAGAACTTTAACATTTTGATTCCAATCCCTGGGACAAGCGTAGGAAATTTTCGAGCGCAAGTACGAGCGATAACGCGGAGTTTGCATTATTTGAAGAGCTTCTGAGACCGTTATCTCTTCGAATTATTTTTTTTTATGGTCAGTGATGTCAGACATCGATCTCGTTCTTTTAGATTTTCCCACAGGACGCGGGGACGAAGAAGATAATTTTTTGTCGCATGTACGAAAGGTCTCCCAGGATTTTTTATTCATTCGGTTCCCTTCGCGAACCGCGATCTTCGTTTGAAACTGGACGTACATTTGAAATTTTTTGACACATGTATATAGGCGTGATTTTCTATTGTCTGTTATTTCTGTGTGTGGTCACCTTTAATTTTCGCTCCAGGATCGCTCCAAACTTCAACCACATGATTTTCTTTTGCAAATTGTGAGGTTTAAATAATAGTGACTATATTAATGATAATATTACGTCATTTTAAATACTTGTAATTTCCGAAATAAGTTTTATTTATATTATTTTTTCTCTTTGTCTTTTCATAATACGATTTTTAATTTAAAATTGGGGTGCAGCGTAAACCGACACACCTGTCCGTAAAACAGACCATGAACTAACTTAATCTTTATAATGTTGCTTTATAGTGTCAAATAAGTCTATTGGAGCTGAAGACAATCATGCATATATAAAAAAACTATCGCGTTACATATTTGCATCTTGCAAAACAACATAAAGTAAATATGCATATAATTAAATAAAAATGTATCAATAATAATAAAAATAAGCAAGCCCATCAAAGCCAACATCAGTTGTTCGGATGCACAATTTATTTTCGTAATTTAATAAATCATATCAAAAATTAATTAATATACGTTTCGACCCCTATTTTTGGGTCGTTATAAACCTAACTCTGCTTACATACTATACGCAAATTCCAAGAAGCGATACAGCTCATTCTTCTTTATCCAATTTCCAAGTTAGCTGTGTACGAAATATTAACATCAATGACAACTCACAGCGGCATAACAATTAATATGAATAAAAAATTACATATACTAAACATCTAATCAAAACTGGTATACAAATGCTAAAAAATTGAAGTTATAAAAATTAAAAATTACGCATACAGTCATATTCATTACATCGAATTGAAAAGAAAACTTATACAATATATGAATTGCGATTAAAGTCATAAACTATGCGTTAATAATTGAAATACTGAAAGTTAATAATTGAAATACTGAAAGTTAATACAATTGTAAAGTTACCTGAATTAAGTCAAACGCATTGTAACTACATAAAAATATTAGTTTGTAAAATAATATGAATTTTAAATAAATAACATTACGTCAATTTAGAATAAATACAATGATATAAACTTACATAAAAAGAGAACGGAATCCAATACATTATGTCAAAAGGGTAGAACACATTGCTCATCGAAATGTCAAATATCCTGTGTAATCATTCACACGAAAGTCAAAAACCGATTAGAAAAATACTGCAAACTTGCACCAGGATTTAATTTTTGTTAACTTACATAAAGCCTTATATTCAAAACCAACATCGAGATCTTGTGGTGTCGACAGTCAGAGACGAAATGAGAGTCAAATAATAAGTCACGTAGTCTTTAAACAACAATAAATATAAAGATAAATATAAAATAAGACAAAGGAGAGAATCTTCGTCACGACTCCGCGAACAATTCTAAATAAAGTGGATCTAACGTATACGTGTCATTTTGCAAATTTAAACTCTGTTTCTGTTGTTTAATATGGATCATTTCCGAAATCAGTCTTTTCTCGAGTGCCCTTTCATTATCTAATATTTTAATATTTTCCCAATCAAAATCATGATGATGACTAATTCTATGTTCAGTTATAACGGAATGTTGCGTAGTGTTCCAATTAATGTGATTTCTATGTTCATTAATTCGTGTCTTTAAACATCTACTAGTCTGCCCCACATACGATGCTTCACAATCTCGACAATTAATTTTGTATACTACATCGGTGTGCGATAGCTTCGGACACAAATCTTTATGACCTTTAATGAACCCCCTAAGATTGTTAATCCCCTAAGATTGTTAATCCCCCTATATGCCATTCGCACTACGGATCCTTTCTTGAAAAATTTTTTAATCTTTTCAGATAAAAAAGGTATAAACGGAATAGTAAAGAATCTGTTATTGATTTTATCAACATTTTATTAACTGTCGAGCCATCTTTAATAATTGTGTTATTCTGATCGTTTGAATTTTCTTGACAGCCTATTTTTTATTTTATTAGAAGATGAGTTTCAATGGATATCCATTGTTTATAAGAATTTTAATAATTAACTCAAAATTAGCTTGATGATATATAGGGTGGGACAAAGACAAAACTCTATCAATTAAGCCAACAATTGTGCCCACTTCTGGCATAAAGGATGTCTAGAAAAAAAGTTTAAATAACGATCCGAAAAAGTTGGTTTATGATACCAGTTGTGAATCTGGAGACACTGGTAGTTTCTCGGCGCTAAGCCAAGCGCAGCGATAAGAGAGTTACCCTTTTTAATTAAACAGACATCAAGAAAATTCAACCTGCCTCCCCCTATTTCTGTTGTAAATTACAACCTAGAATGAAACGAATTAAAACTATTAACCAACATATCAATCTGCCACTCATCGTATGATAACGCTATATCATCCACGTATCTAACATAGAAAGACGGCGAGACTAACAGGCCCTGTAAGACTCTCGTCACGAGATCCTGCATAACTATATCCGACACTATGGGTGACAATAGGTGCATCCAGAAGCACGACCGCTCATTGAGCGCTCATTGAGCTCTTGTATCTGTTTGGTCTATATTTTTCGATCTAATGGAATATGCCA
>NW_017297471.1:390371-393604 GCF_001594075.2 Trachymyrmex cornetzi
TGCATATAATTCAATAAAAATGTTTTTTAATGAAGTAAAATGATTCTAAAAAATCTTATATACATTCACTTATAGGTACTTTATACAGATAATTCCTGTAAAAGAAAAAGAATAGGAATATATAGCATTACTGCCTACTGTGTCAGTTTTGGAGCCCATTTTGTCAGACGCTCATTTTTGCATAACTTACGAAAAACTTAATTATTGCAAAATTGCAAACAGTATTATAAAAATTGCTTATACTATCTGATAGAAGATACTTTTTACTTTGTATTTATGTTTTTGAAGTTGTATTTTTACCTTTCGTTTAAGAAATATTGTCTAAAAACAAAGTGGTCGGTATCGGTGACCTTCCTCTATAAATGACACGGTGTGCTATGTCATTTTACTGTGTAGCAAATTACCTAATCTTCTATTGTATTTTACTTGCCGGCCTAAAATTTAAAAATTATTTGATTTATTTGTCTTTTATTTATTAACTATTTATTTATTTCCATTTTATTTATTTATTACTTATTATTTATTAATATTAAAACTAAAAGATATTTTTATAAGTCATGTCACAATTTAAGGCCATTAAGAATGTGCTTATATGTGTAATTAAAAGGTGCATCAATAGAACGTGGTTGCAAGATATTCGAAAGTTTATCTTTAAAATATTCTTGGTAGTCTTTCCGTTATTTATACAATTTATGTTTTTATTAATTTTCGTAATCACTATTGTACGAGTACGTTACAAAATGTGAAAGACACCGGAGCTGTTTGAATGGAAAGGAAATTATTGGAATTTAATTTGTGAATTAATTACAATACAGGCATGCAGGGTTGGCCCTTGGCAGCAGCCGAACCACGTGGTCTGCACTTGAACGATACTCTTTTACCTGAGTATCTTCGTAAACTCGGATACACTACTCATCTCCTAGGGAAATGGCATGTTGGTTATCTCACGAGAAATTACGTACCTACTCGTCGTGGTTTCGACACTTTCTTGGGATATTTCAACGGCGTTATTCAATACTTCAATCATACAATAGCTGAAAACGTAAATTTTCTATAATTAAGTATTGCTAGAAAAAAAAGATAGTTTTATTATATAGAATTATATATATAGTAGAAAAAATCAATATGTTTTTTCAGCCTTTCGTTCAATGGTTGACGTAATTGTTATAAAATTGTTTGCAACAGATAATAAAGATTTGATTGGTTTGTCAAAATTAACGATAAACAATTTTTTTCCATAGTCTTAAAAAATATATATGTCGACATCAACTAACAGTAACATAAGATTTAAGTTAAAATTTCGCATTTAAATATTTGTTTAGGTCAATGGAAATAAATCATTGTTTATCGTCAATTGATAGAACATGCATTATCTGTTGAAAGCGATTTTACAATTATATTAACAATTATATTAACTATCGAATAAAAGACACATCGATATTTAGTTGATATCAACACTATCAACTAGAATGTTATATATAGCTTTGGCCATAAGTTTAAAACTGCTTAAAAAATTGACGTAAATATTCTATATCTAACGAAAAATAAATTACAAACTGATTTATTGGAAAATAATTTTTACTTTTATAATTTTAATATTTTATTAGTTCTCCTGTGACTTTTATTATCGTCAGCAGTTTTTCATCGGAAGAAATTGAGAAGATTTTATACTAATACTCAACGCTTTATAATAATGTTAAATAATATATGTTATTTAAGGGGATGCTAAACCGATTACCGAACTCAATCAAGGTCGATAGTACAGACTTTTTTAATTCCAATTTCGATAATAGTGGCGACATCTTTGATTTAGTTTTTACATTATATTATATAATATATATCATTCTGTCTTACTCAAACGCATACATCTGTTCTTATCTAACATATGCCAGCACCATCTATCGCAAGACCGCGCAACTACTACTACACGGAATTTCGGCTCTGTTGACAGTCCCAGTCTCCGCAAAGCATCTGTATACACGTATTTCCTATTCGGTGGGAATATATCTTTTCTAGACTTTCAATCTTAGTTCTACAAATTCGGTATCGTTCGTTTCAATAATGTGATGTTTGCTGCCCGCTTATTTTCAAGATATGGACTCTAAAACTCTTATATCAAGCAAATATATATCCGAGGTGACAGCTGTGCGAGCCAAAAATAAGTAAATTTTATAATTTTTTTTCGATTTTCTCATAAAATCCAGTGTAGCAAACATCCTCTGTGTGCGTACTATAATTTAAGTAATAATACTTTTGCAATCCGTACATCCAATACGGAGAAATCCCACCGAATAGGAATGTGGTAAAACAGGGGGGCTTTAGCATCGCCTTAATAGACTGCATAACATTTTGCAGGAACAAGTAGGCTATGATTTGCACCGTATCGTAGGCGACAATCACACAGTTGAATATAGATATGACTACATGACTAATCTTATAACCGAGGAGGCTGAAAATATTATTTCATCGCATAATACTGAGAGGCCCATGTATCTGCAACTAGCGCATCTCGCTTCACATGCTAGCGATGCCGAAGAAGCTATGGAAGTATACGATTGGAGAGAAACGAATGCCACCCTCGGCTACATTCAAGACGTGAACAGAAGGAAGTTTGCGAGTAAGTACAAATATCTTACTCGCATTTATTAAAAGTGTCGTTAACAGTATATACATTTCATGAGAAATAAAAAATTGCGTCTTATTTAATAGTAATTATTTTTTAGTTGTATTGTAGTTGGATTATGTCTATTTGTATTATTATTACAACTTCACTTTAATTAGAATTCATTATGCGCGTTTATATCGTGATTGATAGGAAGGTGATTATCAGGGATGACGGCCGGATTACTTGACTCCAACTTAATCGAAATTAATATGCCTTTATTCTAAGCCCGCGGAATTCCTCGTCTTGTCGCGATGATAGCCAACGGAGGAGTCTCTTTATTCCTCGCTCCCAGGGCCGGTGACTTTGTATTTGAGTGGGTGTTGAGCTCTTGGAATTTTGAACCTAACCTAACCTAACCCTAAACTAACCTAAAATACACGTGAAATTGCCGCGTCAAGGGCTTTCTGCCATATTGGATTTGAGTCTAGCTAGTTAAGCTGCTCGCACACAGGTGTCAGTCGGGGCGGTCGGACGATGGAGAAGAAATCTTTCCGAAGCGCGGATTGGCTCACAATATATTCGGCGATAGGCCTATTTGAAAATTCTCTAATTCTCGCGAAAATACTCA
>NW_017297471.1:393888-410123 GCF_001594075.2 Trachymyrmex cornetzi
AATTACACGTCTTGTCGCTATGACAGTCAACGGAGGAGTCTCTTTATTCCTCGTTCCTAATCTCCTTCTAGTTCGGAGAACCGCTGTTTTTATTCATCGAATTTTCGAGAAGTTATCAACTCGACGTTATAATTTAAAAAGAGAAAGCTTCGGTTACTTTTCCTATAATTTTTGCTGAGAGGCAACGGTTGCCTTTTCCGATGACTGATGGCATGTGCACCAATGCACCCGACCATAGTGTCGGATTCTATTTGTCTACTTATTACATTACATTGTATCTAAGCTGCAAATACAAATACAATCTCATCGTCAGTTAATATTCGCTTTCATCGCTATTTACGCTCCCTGCCTCAACCGTCACGTGTTTGTCTCTGTGTTGTCCTTTTTTTCTAGCTTGAACAGCTGAGCAGGTCTCTAATATTTGCGCGTATTCTCACGCGATCTCGAGAATACAATATATATTCCCGGCGATAATTATCTGTTCCAAATTTTATCTCTTTTTTCTCTGGGGTAAGTTTAATAGCAATTATTTGAATGGTTCCTAAAAACCGATTCGTTTCGTATTTTACAATCAATTCTGTTGATAGCAAATATTTTGTGTCACAATAAATTTCGTTAATTGTTGTATGAACAACAAACAGATTGTTTTAAAAACCTAATTTTATTTCCTCAGTTTCGGAACGAATCAAATAGTTTTCTCTTTTTAATTTATTTTTTTGTGTAATGTTTATGTATATATATATATACTATTTTATTATATAAATTCAAAGTTGCAAAGATTAAGAATCTAAATAAAATTTGATAAAATTTCTTATTGACTTCTATTTTAGGTGTCGTTGCTACATTAGATAAATCTGTCGGTCGGGTGGTTGATGCTCTAAACAAGAAAGATATGTTAAAGAACACAATCATACTTTTTATAAGCGATAATGGAGCGCAGACCGAAGGTCCATTGTATCAAAATTTTGGATCTAATTATCCATTACGAGGGGTAATTACAGCTTTGTTCAAATCGATATTTCAATTTTAAAGCAGAAGATATATGCAATTTCAAATGAAACGGTGTATTTATAGTTTTTAAAAAGTAAAACAATGCATTTGTAGTTGAAATCCTCACTATACGAAGGAGGCGTTCGAGGTGCGGCGTGCATTTACTCACCCTTGATTGAAAACTCGTCGAGGGTCTCAACGCAATTATTTCATATTACCGACTGGCTACCCACGCTATACTCCGCGGCTGGCGGTAATTCAAGTGATTTGAACCAATTGGATGGCATTGACCAGTGGTCCACGATCAAAAGACAAGAAACTAGCAAACGGAAATCGGTTGTCATAAATATCGAGGATGTTGACTATAGTGCTGCATTAATGGGACGTTACAAACTCGTTCAAGGTACATATCAATATTTTTTTTTCATCATTTAATTTTATCGTAAACTTTCTCTTTCTTCTTTTTTTCTCTTAAATCTCTGATTTCATAAAAAAATTTGGTTTAAAAATGCGTGATTCATATAAATAAATTCTGTATCTTTTCTCTTATACAGATAAGTCCGACTTTCAGAAGCATTATACTGACTATAAAGGTAACGACCCGTCGTATCCCAAGTACAACGTGATAAATGTATTAGAGTCACCAGCCGCATTGGCCATAGCAAGTGTTTCAAATCATGTAGTAACTGTAAGTAAAATAGAAGAGCTACGAAAAGAGGCCACGGTAATTTGCAAGAACCTTACGACCACCGATTGCGAGAATCGCATTTGCTTGTTCGATATCTATGAAGATCCTTGCGAAGTTACGGATATATCCTTGCAGTATCCTGAGGTGAGATTAAATCAAAATCGCAAAATAAGAAACATTTGGGGAAAACTAAGAGGCCTACGAACACGAGGTAAACGTGGACAATATTATTGCGGCATATTGGAATAGTGAGATCTCATTTCGTATTTAGTATAGTTCGACACTTATACATATGTATAATACCATATTACAATACGTTACTGTAGAACGTTGAAGATATTATTGTATGTTTTCACGTCTTGAACAATTGCAAATAAGAATAGAAAAGTTATATAAATATGGAATAAGTTAGTTACACAATGCTTACATGAACTTTTGTGGGTGTTTTATACTTACGTCCGAGACTATAATATTGAATTATAACGGTGTAATATGCATTAATATTTGTGATTTTTTGCAATCGCTAGGGAATAAAATGACTCTTACATAATTAATTACGTAAAATTTGTTCCATCTGGTGCAGACAAGATGGAAATAAGAAATGCTGCCAGTTTAAAAAGACATCGTTACATTTGCAGATCGTGCAGAGTTTGAACGTGCTCATCGACTGTTATAAAAGGCTGGGCTACGAAGAAGCGATCAGTTTAGCTGTCGATCCTGCTGGCTATCCGTCCAACTTTAACAATTACACTTGGATACCGTGGTTGCCGGACGACTATGTGTCGAGCAACGAAGTATATTTTACGAAAAATGGAGCTACGCGGAAATATAACGCTTTTATTTCGATCTTGTCTAAGGACGTTTGCGATTCTGTTGAAGAACTCGACTGATATCAGTTTCGAAACATCGATGCAGTCATTAATCGTTATCACAAATATATTAATTTTAAGGTCAATTTGGTACATATTTAAATAGCTTTACGGAAAACGTTTTCGAAGGCAAAAGAAAAAAAGTTTAATTACAATATTTAATTGCAATATTTAAATTTATTTTGCTATATAATATTCAAATGTAAGAACCCTTAAGTCACTTCCAGACTATTGTAAATTAAATAAAAAAAAACTGCATATTATTCTGGAAGAGACTTAAGGATTTTTACATTTGAATATAGCGAGATGAATTAAAGTATTTGTTGTAATTAAATTTTATAATTCAAATAATCGTCAATCTGATTGTTAAAATTATTTAAGATCACAATATTATTGCTTTTAATTATTATAATTAAGTTAAGTAAATTAATTAAATAATTTATGAATTTCTTAGATTAAATATCATAATTTTATAATTTTATAAAACATTAAATTATTAAATTATAATATTTAATCTAAAGCATTCATAATTTATTTCTTCTTCTTGTTACATCTCTTTCTATGCTTGTGATGCGTACCCTGATTATTCAATTGCCATCGGACCTACAGTTTCAATGTCAGTTCCGAATGGAAGATTTTTCGAGAGATGTTTCTGTGGGCAAGAATACTCTCGGGAGCCGTTTATTTCCGAGAGGGGACACGAGCGTAAATATTTTGGTTTCTACTGAGATCGTATTCGGGACCTCTCCAGCATGATAGAGCAGTCTGCCTGTCATGCCACGTTTGCGTTCATAATTTATTGGAATATTTTATTATCTAGAACAAATTAAAGGTATGACTAAATTAGGCTAGTGAGAGTCAAGCAATGTTGAACGGCGCAAAGATAGGTGAAAACCATACTCAGATGTTAGCTTAAAGTCTTCTGTATTTGAACGTTTCGACTCTCTTTGGAGTCATCCTCAGCAATAAATACAATATAATTGACTTACATGTCCTCGATGATTAAGTCACTCGCAAATTGGCAAGGATGCAGCGTTGTTAATCTATCAATTATACAAATTTCTCATTAGATAATGCCTGAGTTCACAACATTAATTAACTTACCACCATAGGACATGAAGCGTGTCGCGAAGCCATGTAATAATCATAAGAACTCACAATTATATATAAATTTGAATAATATCGACATGTTCAACTGTCAGTATACATTGACATGTCGCTCGGAATTGAGTTGTTCTCGATGTAAGAGGTCAACATGTACGAAAACAATAAGGCAAGCTTATAAACTTCAAGATGAAATCGCATGTACATTATTCCATTCGCCAATCAAAATCGCAAAAATTTTTTAAAAACACAAAAACTTTTTTATGTAAAAAATTGGAATCGTAAAAATTAAATTACTGATCAGAGCGGTACCATATTAATAAATAACAGCTATATAAACATTTCTCAGCTATATAAAATTATTTCTTAAAACTAATACATTTTCGTCAAATGAATAATTTTTGAATAACTTAAATTAACATAAAACTTTTTCGTCAACAATTAAAACATGAACAAATTAAATTAACACATCCAAAATTAAATTAGGAGAAACTTTCTAACATTGCTGCATAAGTGTGATGCAATCCCTCCGTATCTGAACGTAAATTAAGGCCATTATTTTGCATTTGTATAAATGCCATTTCCGAAATCAGTCTTTTTTTCAAAAATTTCTCCTTATCCAAAATTCTGACATTCTCCCAATCAAAATCATGCGAAAATTCAATACGATGATCAGTAATTACAGAGTGGCTGTTAGTATTCCAATTTATATGTCTCCGATGTTCTGATATTCTAGTAGACAATTTTCTGTATGTTTGTCCTACATATGTCGCATCACAATCTTTACAAGAGTTTATAGACCACATTCTTATTGTCAAATTTAGGAAGAACATCCTTATGTACTTTAATAAATTTATTCAACTTATTATCACTAACAAACGCTAATTTCATGTCTGAATCCTTACAAATTGACAAAAATTTTTCCGATATGGAATCAATATATGGTAAAACAAACCAAGATACACGATCAGTATCCGTGTCATTATTTAAAGCCTTACTATTAGGTACTTTTTTGTTAAACCAAATTCTTTTTAGGCGCTCATTGATCGTGTTGAAAACAAATTCTGCAGGATAGTCGTTTATTATCTAGAATACTTTGATTAATCTTGATGGAGTAAAGATTCCGCTAAAATACAATCTGTTTTAGTTATGAATAAAGTTTTCTTTTATTACATATTTATATTTATATCTGTGAAGCTTAAGTGATTTATTGAAATAAATTAGTACGACTTGATATCTCGAATTATGTAATCCTTGTTCCAGATTCTAGTAAGAAGCGTATCGTGTCATAATGTCCATTAATGTTCCGTTCCACTCGTTTGGGTCACCCTGTATATCTTTATTAGCGGGGTAGCGGGTGTTGACCGTTGAGGGAGGCAAAAAGTTTATCGTTGGAGGGACAAAACTCTTCTTTTCACTAACGTTATTGTATAGAGATTATGCAGATTAGATACTACCGTGCGCGGAGAAGGTTGATGTCTATTTAATTACCGGTATCGTATTAATTAATCGTGTCCATGCAAATAGACAGTTCTGAACTTTCGCGACGTCCGATTTTGTCAGTGAGGGTGAACAAAGTGCCGTGAGCTCATCCGTCTTACATTTTTAAGCATTTGTCAGTTTCTTATGGAACGATCGCACTTACGCATTTTAATTGTTTAATGTAAAAAACAAAAATTTTACGAACACTAATTGTTTGACATAAGAAAACAAAAATTCTACGAAGATTCTTGTGCCTTATGATCGATACAGAGGGATGAATTTTAAGGGATGAATTGGACAAAATAATATAAACACCTGGAAAATACACTATTTATTTTACTACTTGTTTTATTAATAACAAGTTGATTCATTATTTACTTTTAACACACATTTCATTTTTATTGAAAGAGTCACTCATGTGCTTTAATAAATTACGAATGGAATCTTGATCTATTTTTAGCGTCTTTTATATAAATATATATATAATTTTGCTCATATACCTATAAATACACTGTTAGAAATTTCTCAATAAATTTTAATTAACATGTAAAGGAAGCATGTGGTTATGCACGAAATTAAATATAATGAATGATGTAAATAAAAAAACTAAATTACAGTAGTCTTAAATGTGATGAACATGTGTATTGATGAACACATTATTATAGATATTAATTTACACATTAAAGAAAAGTACGAGATCTGTAACTGAAAAGTAATTTACGTTAATGACATGTAAGAAACGTAAACGTATTAAACGTTAAGCGTTAATAGTATTAGGCTTAATTAAAATGTTATTAATATTCGTAAATGTAAAAATACATTAAATTTCATGAATATGTACATTAATAGTTATTTCAATTACGATTAATTAAATGTCATTTATATCCGTAAATGAAAAGTATATTAAATTTCATTACACTTTTAATTTTTCAGTTACTGTAAACTTAAATCTCATTAACATTGCATTAATAGTCCTTTCAGTTACAGAGAAATTAAACTTCATTCACCAACGTACATTAAAAGTTAATGAAATTTAAGAACATTTCTAACAGTAATATTGGAGAAGAAAATTTTCTTTTCACTTTATTTTCTTTGCCATTTTCTAAAACTTCAACATTTTTCTTGGCTAATACAATCGTCTGTTTTAAGTATAAAACAAGAAGTTCTGCGAAAAGAATGATATAATATTGCACTGTAGCAGTTATTGCAGTATTTAAACATGTATGACTATTTCAACAAGGACAGAATTTGCATTAAAGGTAAATGTTAGATCAATTTCTTATTAAGAAAATAAGTAGATAATTATATTTTTTAGGTGTTTGCATTATTTTGTCTATCTCCTCTATAAGCATCTTCCGTTTTTGCTTAAATCAAACGATTTATAATAATAAAAATATATAGGAAGCAAGAAACGCGTTTCTTAATTAATATCACAGAGTTGTAAAAGTTATTGCGAGACACAACGGAGAGGGGCAATAATTCTATAGCTGCCCCGCTCGCGTCCCTTCACTCGCGGTCCATTTCTCATCTCGCTCTATAATATTTCGAACGGCCATTCTTCTTGAACGTGTTTTACTGCGCCGTTCCCCACGTGCCCGCGGTGCTCTCGGGCCGCGGAGAGACGGAGAGGATGTCGGCTCTAAATTCTAATCTAGGACCAAGCGGGGTCCGTGCGCATTCTGCTCTCTTCCTTCACATCCCCGTGGTTTGGCTTTACGGCTCATTTAGCAATTCGCTTATTTGCAGGCAAGAAGTCGCAGGCGCGTAGACGCGTACGCGTGGCTTTACGCTTCGCCCGCGCGTTATCACGAGAAGAGGGATGGCACGACGACGTGGAGAAGAGCAAGAGGAACAAGAAGAAGCGAAAGGGAGCGGATGAGAAATAGAGAGTGAGCGACTGGACGAGGATGGGGGCGGCAAGGGGTACCTTCGCGTTCTACGATCGCAGGAAGGGTTTGGAGTTTAAGTCGCTTTTAATAGCGAAGCAGCTGTCGCCGGATCTGCTTGTCTCTTTTTTATAGCCAATGTCTTCTTCGGCGAATAATGCCGGGAAATAATCTGGGACGAAGAAGACGCTCTCTTTCTTTCGTCCGTCTAACTTTCCCCGCTAATAAAGTCGTCGTGCCTTTAACTCGTTTATTTTTGGTATCAACGCCTCATCGACGATCTTTTATCCTTATTAGTTCATTACTCAGCCTGATCAACCGATTTCATTTTTTTTTGCTTTTCGTAAAGATTAAAAGTTATAGAAAAATTGCGAAAGTCGGAAGAAACAAAATAGAAGTACTTACGTATCTCTTGTTAATCCTGCGAGAAACGCAGAAGTATCCTTTTCGATGAGCGGAACAGTTTCATCCGCGGTGGATGAAATAATAATCGGGACGGAATCAAGAAAAATGAAAAGAGTTTATTCGAGATCGCGAGAGGCTAATTAGACGAATGCGTTATTAACGATAAATAACGAGACAAACTTTATGGCGCATATAATAGAGTTGCGCGAGAAATTCTCCGGCGTTCGCAATGCGCTCGCTCGTCCACGGTTCTTAAATTAATGAGGTGTAAACGCATTGCGCAAATCGCAAATATATAAGTTAATGTGCCATTCATTCCGTAAACCGAGTGGCAGAAACAGAGATACTTCTACTTTTGTTCCGTGAAGTTATTGCGCGTGCACCCACATGAATCGCCCACGGCGAGAAACACGTTACTTCTCGGAATACTTTTGCAACATTGCTGCGGTAATTGCACGATGCATTTGCGCGCTGCACATTTCCGAGTCTCGCGAAAGTAACAGCTAACGCCTGTCATTCGATCTTTCCAGTTATCTTTACTGCGAACAACCGAGGAATGTCGGCATCTGCTATCTGATTTTACAGTTAGTGCAACGCAGACATTCATATCGCGATATCTTATCGGATATAGGCGGTAATAATTGCGCGAAAATAAAACAACGCTATGTATAGTATTTTTAATTCTCATATTTGCATCTGATATAGTCATAAATTTGACATTCACGTAGAAAGAACGGTTTTGTAAAGTATCTAAAAATTCAGCCTTAAAATAATTACTTAAGAAATTCAAACATGATAATCAATGTTGCAAAAAGTTTTCACATTTTAACAACCAATGTAAACGTCTTACATAATTATTTTGTCTAATAGACTTATTTTCAAATTTGAATTCAGCTAAATTTTTAGATTTTTTAACAAACTCCTTTCTGTATAATTGATAAAAAAAAATTGAATTGTTTCTTATCGTAGAATTTTTTCCTGAAATTGATCTCGTGATTAGTTATATGTGCAGTCTCATTCACTTCCTTAATTTCAAATTAGAAGTTAAAGGAATGCTGGAATGACGGTCAAACTTAATCAAGATCGATAGTACAGACTTTGTTAAATTCCAAATTCGATAATAGTGACATCTTTCATTCATTTCTTAAGGGAATGCTGGAGTGACGGTCAAACTTAATCAAGATCGATAGTACAGACTTTGTTAAATTCCAAATTCGATGATAGTGACATCTTTCATTCATTTCTTATACTTATCATATATCGTTGTGTCTCGCTCAAACGCATTCATCTGTCCTTATCTAACATATTGCAACGCCATCTCTTAGAAAGAGATCGACTAAAATATTGCTCGGTTTCATGGTTTCACGTCAATTTTATTCGTAGTATACGAACGAAAGTTTTAGCGACTCTTCTCTTATACCAAAGCCTCTACCTCGTTTCTAAAAGCATAGGATTGTTCTTCGAGGTTTTCTGTAGGCTACTGATGGCTACTTATTTTAAACGGGTAAAATCTGAAACTCTTATATGCAGCACATATTGTGACGAGTTGACTGCAGGAGCCGGTGACAAAACTATAATTTTTAATTTTTTTCCATTTTTCGTATTAAATTGTAGCTGGGAGCCTGTGTTGTTGTTGATACTTTAATTGTGGAGAAGGACTTTTCAATCCATAAACACAATTAAGAGAAAAGAGTCTTTAAAAATTAATGGTAAAACAGGACACTCCACAGCATCCCCTTAAAATTTCTGTCATTTCTGTTTATTAAAGATCGAGTAATTTTGAAGGAAGTCGCTCGTGGCTCTTCAGCCTCGCTAATGCCGATATTCTCTATTGATTGGTGCGATCGGCATGCCTTTTTACACGGCACGCGGTATTTCCAGGGTTACCGCTGCGGGCGAACCCGCTCGTTGGGTTCCGCGTGCGGGACGGAGGGTGGATATAAGTCCGGGGCCGAAACTTAACGACGTAATGAACGTCTGACGGAGGATTATTTATCGACGGCAACGGGGCAACGGAAGGGCCGAGCGAGGCATCGACCAAGGAGAACGGGAAGGAAGACGAACGATCGGCACCGTGGACAAAATTGGCATGGTAATTAGCGAGGGGCAAGGGGCTCGTGGCTTCTTCCAATTGAGGCGTACAATATATCTCGATGAAATTTACTTGCGCTAATTGTGCTGTTGATTTGCTGTTGATCGACATTAATGTGTGTACATAATGGCATAGAAAATGTGCGTGCGAGAGAAAGATTGAGCTTAATGTTATAATTAATGAAATAATTATATGAAATATTGTTATTATAATGCACGTAGATGTATTATAATTATTGTATTTTAATTACATAAAATTGTATTATTATGGTATATGTAGACGAATTATATTAATTTATCCATAAACACTATAATAAATTATAAAATCGAAACCTCATCAAAATTATTAATAGAAAGTAATTCTATAGGCATTTATTTAATGTAGACTTACTTGTGATATGGCTACATTAAAATAAAAAATGATTTATTTTTTATATAAAAAATGTATTCCTTTTAAATGAGATTTACTTTTAAAGAAAGATTTAATTAAAAAAATGTACTATTGAGTAAGATCACATAAATGTTAGGTATAATTGAATCTAATCAAGGAGCCCAGACAGATTTAATACGACGAATCTTTTTCTGTATGAACGCGTCTGTATGGTCGATACTCATTCGAATCCGATCAACAAATCGAAGCGAGAAAGCACCAATGCTCACCAGCCTTTAAATGGTAAAGGCAGGGATAAATTGTTTTGGCTCCGCCTTGTAGTAAAATAAATGATCACAAAGATACCGCCTGCTCGTTAAAGTCAATTCCGCGGAGGTGGTCTCCAGTCTCCGTTCATCTTTCTTTTTTAAGATATTATTCGTTATATATTAATCGAGATGTATAATTTTCGGTAAAACCGAGAGTTAGGAAAACATAGTCCATTGACAGAATTAATTAGTGACTGAGGTATAAACATAATTCGTTGGCAGACATTAAAACAATAAAAATCTTTCCGATTTACATTGAGAGAATTACACAAGATTTTTCTAATGGAATATTTTTTTTTCTTTGAAATTTATACATCTTCCTTCGAAGATGGAATTCATCGATCAATGAAGATAAAGGATGGACTGAATTTGACTGTAAGTAAATATGTACTTAATACTATTCAAAGAAATATGTATTAAGATTTAATAAATTTTTGTTCACACAGTGTGCAAATGAAAAAAAATATATACTCTTATAGGAGTGAGAGGGTTAATGGCAGCGATCGCCTTCTTCTTATACGGCGGCATCCCCGGTGTCGATCATTGGGCTCCTCGTACATCGAGGAAAGAGGAGGCTCAAGTAGGAGGCGAAGTAGGAGGAAGTGAAGTAGTAGGAGGACCTCCACCACCACCACCGACCGGCAAATCCTGCGGGACTGCTCCGACGGACACCTGTAAGCACGCAGACTCCCCGCCGAGCCGGACGTACGGTGCACGGTGAAAGTTTGCCGAAATCGCAGCAGATCCTGAAGGATCCTGAGACGTACTGTTTTCCGTCAATTTTAACAAGAGTGGTGCCTCTTGTCTCTAAACGCGTGTTCAACGAGCAGTCTTTCTTCTTCTCGTTCGCTCACCTGTGAGTCATCGTGCGAAGAAAAAGTCTCGTATCTAAGAAGACTTTTCGCTGTTTCTTCAGACATCGTTCGTCTTAATTAAGTGGCCCAAAACTGATCCAAATTCGTCATCCAACTATTTTTGAAAAATTAATCGAGTCGGTAATCAAATGCGAATGTTAAATATGTAGCGACGTCGATGTAGGATCGAAGATTTCCGAGTGGATATATATATATATATATATATAAAGGACACAAATAAAAAGAGAATTTTCTCAAAATGCATTGAAGATAGTTCTCGAAAACATCGCTTCTTTTACATGAGACAGAAAAGTATCACGACTTTGCGAGGCTACGTAGAACGATGGACACGATGAAGAGATCCCGAATCTTTGCGAAGCGAATCACGCCGCATCGAGGGATGATCGGCGGTGTTTGAAAGAACGGATAGAAAATCGTCTTTATGATATTCCCAGGACAGAGAGAGACAATGTCAAACTTTTAGAATGCGAAACGAAGAAAGATGTGGATAAAGAAGCGAAGCGGTGCTAAAGTCTGGCTACTGCTGCTCGTGTTGTTGCTGGTCCAAGATGGCAGATGTATAAAATGGCTGTAAGTATTCCAATTCACTTTTGCGAATATTATTCGACAGTTCTTTTAAAGCCTTCTCCAGTTATGCTCTCTTACAATAAATCTCCGCGATAGGATCTATCATCGTGCTACGCGTTTCGAAATTCACGAACTCTGAAATGTCAATCGGATTAGCGCGACCGAAACGAGGGAAACTTGTCTTATTATGTAAGAATAATCTTTAATCAATTTTTTTTTTATTACGAAAAGAGCAGTCACACTGGCGCCGTCAGATGTTCACTTTAAGCCCAGATTTTTGATCATGCCATTTTCATTTATCGCGCTTTAATCTTCTTTTAGTTAGAGTAAGATTGAGATTTTAAATATTTAAGATTGCACCTAATAATTTTATTTTTTCTAATAATAAATTTAAAAAATGCACATTAGATAAAAATGTTTATAATTTCTTTTATTTGCACGGAAATATCAATTTCGCTGAAGCACCTAAAACTTCAACTAAATATAGATCTGAAAATAATATTAAATTAAATTATCAAAATAGTTAAGACACTCAAATTGTTGCTAGAATGTCAGAACCTTTTGCAGTATTGCTCATCATACTTGAGTTTTCTACATAATTTTACTTTCATGATTTTATAAAATTATTTTTAAATTTGTATTTACCTAATTTTTAGATACTTCAGCAAAATTGTTCCTTTCGAGTAAAAAGAAATTAAACTGAGAACGTAAACGTTAAATTTGCGTAATTATAGTGGCGAGCCACAAAAATACATAGCTGTTTGCAGGCAATCTTTAATCGTTTGGTCAAAGTAGACATTCAAGAAGTCCTCCTGTGAACCCTCGTGATGAGTCCCATTTGCACTCTCACGTTCGCTCGCGATGGCTTCGAATGAGTTCGAAGATTAATGTTGGTCCGTTAATGAGAAACAAATAGATTAGTGGTCGAGGGAAACGCTCGAAGTGCGTGCGAGGTAGAGACGTAGCCTCTCGATTCTCGATCTCGATCATTATTTTTCTTGAATCGTAAGGAGATTGAGAGCCAGATTTAGGGGGCGATTCTCGGTCGACATAAATTTCGTACTCTCGAGGAATAAAGATATCGTCGGTGCTGCTTTATGGGCTGCATAAATAGACGACGATGCTTCGCGTTCGTTATCCCTTGCCAATACGTTTCGCAAATGAAAAGCGGATGATTACTACAGTGCCGGTTTTAGATACCTCGCCTCGCGGCCAATTTATCGCAGCGTTTTTTTATCTTTTAGACCAGTTAGCTTTTTTAATTATCAGAAGCAAAAGTATTTTTTATGATTTTTCTTTCTTAAAGCCGAAATGACGTTTTAAAATAAATTTATCAGCGAACTTTTTTTTTTAAGAACAAAATCTAAATACTTTTTTCATTTGTAACTACGTCACTTTAGACTAAACTTCGATAGACTAATCTTTAGATTTAATTATTGTTTTTTTTAGATATAGATTTGAAAAGAATTTAATTGGACCATCAAATTATGTAGGAAACTCGAACATGATGAACAATGCTGCAAAAAGTTTTTAGTAATCAGTTTGAACATCTAAAACAATTCTTATACGTAATTATTTTTTGATACTCCTATCAGATATATACTTAGCCAACTTTTTAAATATTCTAGCAAAACCATTCTTTCCATGTATGCACAAAGGTCAATAAAATGATAATTATAAGACAAATAACGTAAGAAAGCTCATTATGGATTGTCTTGCTACAGACATCGTTATTTGTCTTTTCTTCATTTCTTCATTCCACTTAGGACTGTTCCGCAAGTTGTTTCTCATCACTCCACAATTTCTATTAATCATCTCAAGAATCGTTCCTCTTATCTGGAGCTGCGCACAGAAGATTCGACTCGTTAACATTCGAGGCAGTGCGGTCGGTTGTCGGTTAACTCTCTTTCCTGCGAAGAATAATTCCACGGTCTCTGGATATGCGTTAAATTGTCGTGCGATTCGTAGGGGTTTCATCACATCGGCGAGAAGGAGGGAGCGAGGTGAGGATCACCCTGAAAAGGGGTGGGAAGTGGGAAAAACGGAAACAGAGAGAAGGTTGAGCGGCGTTGGATGATGAATGGCGAAGTGATGGTGGTTTTGCGTGCAAAACCAAAATACGGGGGAATACGGTGCTAAGGGGTGGAAGGGCAGTACGAAAGGAAGATGATCGAGGAGTGGCACGAGGATGCCGGGGGTGGAAGATTAGGGGTTGCCCACGGAATCGTGATTTATAAACGACGCTTTCTAAGAACTCGTCCTAGAAGCGAGGCCTCCTTGTTTATAATTATTGCAGCCGACGTTGACGGATAATTTCGAAGGGTGATCCAAATTCTCACCGCTTTTCCTTTGTGAGTTGAGTGGCCATCGATCTCGTTAGCTTAGGGAGCGTCCAGCGAGTGTTGGACGATGATCTTTCTGTATTAAGGAGTGCCGCCAGGACTTGATGCTTTCTCTGAAAATGGTAGAGCTTTAAACGAAGAGAAACGATGGGTTTCTTGAAAATAGTGGCACCGATAGTTTTTCAGGTTGAAAACTAAGGAAGTTTGAGACAAAAGTCTCACAGATATATAGATAAAAATAGACATGGAGAGAATGATTTTGCTAAAGTATCTAACAATTTAGTTGGAAACAGACAATAATTTTGTTAGACGATCGAAATAATTATGTAGAACGCTCAAGTATGATAGATAATGCTGCAAAAATTGTTGATATTCTTGTAACCGGCTTGAGTCCTACATAATTATTTTGATAGTTCAACAAAATTATTTTCAAATCTAGCTAAATTTTCAAATACTTTAGCCGTATAGATACAAACAAGGAGTAAAATTTTTTACAAGGATCGCAGTTTTACATTTTATAGAGCATATAGTATTCCCGATACAATTCTCTGATTTCGCGATTAAAAAAAAGTAGAAATCTATTCTGCAAGAGCGTCTTATGGGTTCATTAATCATCATCATCTAAAAGATCGAAAATCATTGCTCATGGCTTCGAGACGACGTCACGAATAGCATTCTCTCGCGGAGTGATCCGCGGCTCTTTCAGCGAGATCACGAGCGAGGATTTCTTCGCCATGATCGAGGACAAGGATCGATTTATAATAATTTACACGTAGCGCTCGACAAGCGCCCGCAGGGTCGCGCTGAATCACACGCGAGTCGCTATTTATAAGATCATTCTTAACGAAGCGATCTCTACAATACATCGCTCGTAAATCACGCATTCTTAACGCAAGACGCGAGTTGGAGCAACGAGGTGGATTGTATCGCTGCGACGGTGGAACTCGCGCATCCCACGCGACGAGATCTAAACCACGAGTCTCGTTAATTTGTCATTTGAAACACCAACGTCAAAGAGATTACAAACAAATTGATGCTAATTGCGAAACAGGTCTCGATCAATATAGCACGATACTGTATAATTTATATTAAAAGCAAAGTATTACACGGAGAGAATTTTCTCTTAGAATTTAGCCTGAAAATCATGATAATAGTGGGACAACATAGTATTTCAAAGAATTGTATATGAGTTTCTTTAATTTACTAATATGTGTCATAATAAGATATGTAATATATTTTATTAATTTTACTAAAGGGTATAGTAAAATTTCAACATTTTAAAATATGTTTCGCAGTTTATGATTCTTTATTATTTTAAAAGAATAGATGCTAAGTAGTCATGAATATATAAAATAGCTTATATAATTTTTACCATACAGCATGATATTTTTAATCTGATTTAGTCGCTTATAATTTTACCATATAACATAGTAATTGATTGACTGTAATCGATATTTATCGGTTATTTTCGTTGTCGAGTGTGTCTAGCTACGCTAGAACTTACTCACTTCAAAACATTTTACAATCTGCATTATAATTTTTACTACATCATTTATAAAAAGTCTCTTGTATAATTCAAAAAATCTATCGTTACTGATAATATTTCATTATTGTCAAAAGTTGTCCCAAGAGCTTATTACCAAACATGATGAAATTTGTAATGAATTTTTTTGCGGTAAAAAATAACGAAAAATTCTCTCCGTGTATAAAAAGCATTGAAATACGATTGATTCATTGGGATAGAAAGAGATATGTTCAATTTTAAGAGATCACATGGAAAGAATGATTTTGCTGAAGTATCTAAAAATTTAGTTAGATACAGATATAATTATGTAAGACGCGATACAAAAAGTTTTAACATTCTAGCAACAAGTTTGATCGTTCATAATTATTTTGATGGTTTAAAAATTATTTTCAGTTCTGTATCCAATTAAATTTTTAGATATTTTACAAAAATGTTTTTACTCCTAAAAAGTGTCGTGTCATCGTCGATTATGATAACCTAGGCGTGTTATGAATTTTTTTACATTTCCTTTCCGTGCATTTTTTAATACTTTTTATAACATCCTCATGCTTTCTTGAAGAATACAGTTTTAAATCGTTAATAATAATTAATACACAGTAAAAAATCGTGGGTCCGTATGTAGAATTTTTCTTGTGTTACTACATTTTGATTATTACTTCAATGTAAAATCAACATACAACTGATATGTTATTATTTTTATAACATTTTGATG
>NW_017297471.1:410229-414460 GCF_001594075.2 Trachymyrmex cornetzi
AAGTCAATTTAACATCTAAGAATTTTTTCATTCACATTATACGAACAAAAATGTTTTATTAACATTTTCTTACGAGTTACTGCAACTACTCTTCTATATATGTACGCTATTTATTTTATATGTTAGTTTAAAATGATCCCTAAAGTCAAAATAACAAATATAAATGTTAAGTATTGTGTCAATTATTTAACATTATTAGTTCGTTAATAAATAACACAAGACGAATGAGTTACTTTAACTTAAAATTTAGAGTGGATCTCCTGGGATATGTAAAAAATGTTAAAATTAACATTTTCTTTTTTACTGTGTATGCGCAAATATATACGGATCTGTTGTGTTCGAGTGTCGAGTGTTCAGGGTGGCCGAGCCGATTTGACTTCTTTTCTCATCATCCCGGATGCGCGCCTGAACAGCTTCTCTTTCAGCCTCCTGCAAACGGGAAGACTCGTAGGCGCCCGCGCCTATTATCGGTCTCGTAAAAACTACGCTTTACGATTCCACCAGTCAAAACGAATTTCGAAAGTGTAGCCGGTCAATACCGTTTCAAAACGCACGTCGCGACCTTTCCTTTTTCTCGATGAAGAAACCGCGCCATGCATTTTCATAAGAATGTCCCGTCACGAATGTCCGTGAACTTCCCACTGTTACGGGAGCCACAATCCTCGTAGAAACACGTAAAATGAGACAGTTAACGGTGTGAATATCAAATTGTAAATTGGTAAAAAACGTCATTATTTTCCTGGACGGTAGCGACTGTCTAAGACTGTAGAAGACCGTGGAAGAAATGGGAAATCGTCTCGTATCTTACTTGCTTTATGTTACAAGAGTACGATTTGTGTTTTACAGAGAAATTATTTCACAATGTACATGAACAATATACTCTGGTCTAAAAAAAAAGTGTTTTTTCTCCACGTAACACGATCAAATTTTTGTGAAAGAGCTCGAGTACTCTGGCGAAAAAATGTTTAGTAAGTAATTGTGTTTATAATATCTATTTACAAAGAGTTGTGTCAATGCTTACACTATTTATATTCTATTGTATATCTTCATTGTATTTCGTAAATTATTAGCTGCATTGCAAGGAACAATTATATCACGTACTGAGGCACGCCGTAAATCTTTGCTTCGTTTCCACTGCCCATGCCGTCGCATTTTACATTCCTATGAGATCTCGATAGTTCTTTGTAGCGAGTTTCACTTCATTACTGCAAGATATTTATCTTACGTAAATTATTCAAGTCTTATTCAGTGCTTATCGTACGTTGTTATCATCTTATTTAATCAGCTAATCAACTAATCTAGCAGTGCAAAATTTTATATAGTAGCCAATTAATTCTGCAATAAAAAATATACCTTGCCAATCAAATCCTTCGTTTATTTTAACATTCCCAACGTTAGTTAACGTATATACCTGGTGCAATCTTAGAAATTAATTGAAAGTAAACTGCACAATGTCGCTTCAGGCATTGGCCTGACGTTCTACGCGCTACCGCTGACAATTAATTATCTAACGCGCGATAGCAAATAGGCATGCATTCGTCTTGAGAGAGCGGCTCGTAAATTATTTCAAGCGCAAAGCTGCGGGCTAAGTAATGCATAACGCATTAAAATCGCATCTAGTCGCATAAGTGGCCTGTCATTGCGTTCTGCTAGACCTGGCCTGCCTGCTTGTAAATGGCTGCACACACCGATTGCCCATTAAATGTTGTATTTCGACTGTCTTTCCGGGTGCTAAACTATCAACTTATAATCTACCTTGTTAAGCCTCGATATTGCCCACAGGAAAGGTAGCTCAAGGGTGCGATAATCAAAGTTGGAGAGTCGATAGTTATCTTAAATATTGAACAAAGCATTATCTTATTTTCTTGACGCACTTCTCAAAATTTCTTATGATCTTAAAATATGATGTGGGCCACGGTAAGACGTTGTAAGTGTCAAAATTGTAAAAATGCATTTTATTGTGAATGGGTTATAAGTACTGTGTTCTATCACATACTAATATTTAGCGTGGAAAGTACTGTTACAGAGAAAAATGGATAGTACAATGTTGTAAGTACATTGTGCAACTAGTTCTTTTATTTGAATTTACAACATTGAAGTTTTAACAACTTTAACATGATTTTTTTTGTAAATTAGAATTATTTAATTAAAAACTTTTGCAGAAGCTGATTAGTCATATCGTCTCATGTATCGTTTAAAGCGAGTCTAAAATCATAATTGGGATCTAACGTGAACACCCGGTTACGCTTTCTAATTTTCGACAAGTGTACGTTATCTCTTCTCTCTCTCTCTCTCTCACCTGTCATTTATTATTACAATCTCAGTAGAATTATTACTTAACTTTTACAGTGAAAGCAAAATCTACTCTTGAAATGCACACACATTTATTAACTTGGAAAAGATCAATTCGACGCTGACTAATGAATAATTTGCCTTTCACTATACGCACTTAATATTGACGGAAAAAAATTAAGTCAAGATCATCCACGTTGGTGGTCGAATTTATCCGAGATTTAATTCTTATTTTGCATTCGAGCAATCAATTAAGATATCAAGCCGATAATCGACTCTCGTGATACAAAACACGGCACGCAACATTTATTATTTTGTCAGCAAATTATGCGTGAGTTCTTCGTTAGTCGATACCGGATCGCCGAAGTAATTATCGCGAAGTAGAGCCTTAATGAGCTGATAATTTGAATCGGATATTTATGGCTCGTAAAGAACAAGCATCGTGGAAATTCTTAGACCGCTCTCGGGGGAACGTTTCCCTTCTCGTTTCTTCTTTTTACGAATAACGATTCGCGAAGCAAAGCTCGAGAACTTGCGAAGCTTTGCGTCTTTCATACATGCGGCTTTAACGAGCCGTGCGTGCGAAGAATGTGCTCGCGTTACCCTCATAAAGAGATGTAATCTTTTACTGCCATCCTTGTAGAATACACTCTTTTCTTTGTTTTTTTTTCGTCGAGATATATTTTTACTTTGATGTAGTCGCAGTCAAAGCATCGCGAAAATATCTATTTATTTCATGGGAACTTGTGAATTCAATATTATTCTCTTAAGTAGGTGGTCTAAAGATAGACCTATCAATAAGAACCCGGAAGATCCAACCACTGCAATGCTGCGGGTCTTGTGCAAGGCATCGCGATTTCACAATGGGTCGTAAAGCAACGCGAGTGTACGCTGGTGTACGCTCGCGAGCGTTTACGCGGAAATTAGATTCTCCGGGTCGGGTCGTAACACGAGCCCCGAAATGTCATCGGGAGGGAATGAACGAGCTTGCTGCGACGGTAATAACGAATTAGAGAACCGCGGGCTTTTGATAGGGTAATTCCGAGGGTAGGCTCCGTGACACGGGGTTGGCGATCCGGCTATTCTCAGGGTTGTTACGTCTAGACACGGCGGGGCCGCGTGCACGGGTCATTTCGACTTTCAGGTGTCCGTAATTATTATCCCCAACGTGCGCTCTCTCGCGCGTTGCGAGCCGAGAGTTTTAGCTAGCATTCAACCCGCGGCACTTAAACGCGAGCCCTTTCCAGCCTCGCGCCCTATAATTTTCGAAATTCACCCCCTGATTTACGGCTCCGCACCGGGATTGTCTACTAAAAGAGGTGGATCGCTCACGGCTGTCGGCTCTTCGGTTTGATCGCCCGACAGAATTGTACATACCGAGTGTTCCACCCCAAATTCCACGGTCGTAGAGAGAGAGAGAGGAAAACGAGACCATTCGTTCTAAAAATTTTTATTTACGAGACCGTTTGCCGTCGAATTTTCACAAACGTACTAACTACAATCTTCGACTATGTGTGACATATTATGAGAAGCAAATTTTATATTCATGTGGAATATATTTGTTTGATATAAATTTAAGCTTGGCTTTATCTCTAATTATACAGGGTGTTTGATAATTAATGAAAAATCTTTTGCATAGAGGCAAAATGGACTAAACTGAGAAGAAAAATCCTCTACAATTTTGCAATTTTTGCAATAGTTAACAAGATATTAATTGCTAAAAATTGCCGAAAATTGATTTTCAATAATTTTTTTACTCAAAATCTATTCAACTTTACAGAAAAACGGTAAGAGACAAAAATTGTTTATTTTCTTCTCATAAAGTTTTGAGAATTTTTTTAGAATTTTTTAAGACCGTATTTTCTCATGTTGGTAAAAATAAGAAAATGCAATACTAAAAAGTTGATAAAAAATTCTGAAAAAATTCTTAGAGCTCTAT
>NW_017297471.1:414636-446628 GCF_001594075.2 Trachymyrmex cornetzi
ATTTTGCCCCTATGCAAAAGATTTTTCATTAATTATCAAACACCCTGTATATAGTTTTAGCTTTTCAATCCTAAATTTTCTAATAAAGTCCATAAAGATTAAAATTGAGATTGGATTTGAATTTGATAAATCAGTTAAACTTGATATAGATTTTCTTTCTTCTTATTGATTAAATTCCAATCCAATTTTAATCTCTGGTCCAATATGGGCATGATACATCAGATGCGTTTAGATTTAATTTTTCCTTAATAGCTTTCCTAAAGCTTTTGGTAGTCAATATAAACACGGTTCTTTCTGCGGTGATAAAATTGCATATTTAAACGAAGAACATTGTGTTTAGCGGCCTCGGTCGCACAAGCGACACGCATACGTGGACCAGAGAGGCGTGCACCAGTGCGAAGAGCGCGGGTCTGTTGGAGAGGAAACAGGCGAGGGCATGCAGGGCTGCGCCGGATGTGATGCCTGCCTTGGTACAAGCCGCTAAAGATACGTCAACGGTATGCCAGCAGGCCTTCAGACATCGCAGATGGAACTGTAGCAGCATCGAGCGCGCGCCTGACTACACACCTGAATTACTTACAGGTCTGTCAACATGTTATCTGCCCAGCTTTTATACACTGAGAAAAATGATCTGGTTGGATTAAACAGTAATTCTGGTGGAAAATGGACGAATCAGAATTTTCTGGTTATGTCTATTATAATTCTAGTTGAGATAACTAGAATTCTGATTAATATAATTATTCTGGTAAAAATAAGAATTCTGGTAGATCAGGTTAAAATCCTTAGAGAAATTTAAATAACTTATTTATTGTAGGTACTAAAAATAGGCTGGTAATTAATTATTTATTTTAAGTATTAAAAATACTTTTTTAGTGCATTTAATACTCAGAATAAGTAATTAAACACTAACCAATTTAATATACTTAGAGTAATAAATTTTTCTAAAGAAATTTTATGTTATTTTTTACAAGCATTAAAAGTAAATTTAATAGCACCGGTGATCATTATGGGAGTCAACGTTCTTGACAAAATTGAAAATGACATAAAACGTCCGTATAAATTCTACGAGAGAGATTCAAGTATGATAATTGCAAAAATTGATTCCTTGTTTCGAAAGATATCAAAGATTACAGTACGAATTAAGGAAGTTAACAAGAAAAAAAAACAAGATATTAGATTTCTCTCGTCTTGCAATTTTAGAATTAGCACTGATTAAAAATTAAGTATTTAAATAAGAAAATACGTTGCCTATCGACTTTGCTCATAATAGATTTATAATCGCTGATTTTTGCACAACGGAGGGACGCGAAGTAGATGAAGGTTTCTGATGGAAAACGTATCGAATATCCTTTGAGGAATTCTGACGTAAATAGGAAGACCTGGCGGGCGCGTCTCAATTAGCGATCATTAACAAACCGTAGCTCCCCACGGTCTTCATCCTTCCTCTTCGCGACCGGGCCTCCGTTGGATTAATCGCTCGCGTTTCACGATGATTATATTGTAAATAAAAGTTCACTCGAGAGATCGAGATATCCTCCGTTAATGAGAAAACTGAGAAGCGCCAATGAGAGATACATTATACGATCACGAACGTAACCGTTCGCCGTTGTATTTTCCGCTCTCGAGAATACAATAATCAGCTTTTCCTCAATCATCTTGATTGACGAAGGAAGAAAGAATTGCATGGTCTTTAATTCAAGAACGTTACGACAAAATCTGATTTGACATCGTTATAATACATTAAACATAATCCGTGCATAATTGTTAAATTAAATTGGAATAAATTTGAAGATATTATGCTTATACGAAAGAATGGTTTTGCTGACAAAATCGAAAACTTAGCCAGATACAAATCTAAAAATAATTTGTTATAAAAAAGAATGCATCACGCTTAAGCTTCATATGTAATTATTTTGATAAACCAACAAAATTATTTTTAGATTTGTATCTAGCTAAATTTTAAAATATTTTAGCAAAAAATTTGCATACGTACTCTTTAAAATCTTTAGAGTGGAATCTAATTCTAAATAATGACAAAGAAGCGCAAGAAGACAATTGAGCTAGTGTTGAAAGATTCAATTTTTCACATTCCAATGAGCAAATTGATCGTAGGAACGCGAGAACAAGCCTTCGTCTATGCGATGTCGGCCGCCGCTGCGGTTTGGAGGCTCGCGCGAGGATGCGCTTTGGGGAGCTTGGCGGCTTGTTCTTGCGCGACTCCACCGCGAAGAGAGCCACCCTCGCCATCCGCGCTTATCTCGCCCTCATCCTTCACCACCATGTCCGTCTCTTTCGACACGCTGTCCGTAAGGAACTCGTTCAAGTGGGGCGGCTGCGGGGACGACGTGAGATCCGCTTCGAGGATGGCCAAGCGGTTTCTTCAGGGTGCAACGCCGCCTGGTACCGGAGGGACCGCCAAGTTTATGCACGCGGTCAATATGCACAACAATAGAGCGGGTCGGAGGGTGAGTGTTTACGATACCGCAACTGTTGATAACTCTGATAGAAATGTATGCAGTTTTCCTAGACACCTATTCAGTTACTATCTAATATTACTGTATTCTCATTAATTGTGCCAATACTGAGTAGGAAATGGACAAGAACTTGATAGAGTTTTATTCTGTCCATTTCACGAGCAGTTGGCTTGCTTATTAATCAATTTAATATCCATTATTTGTTGTGTTTCTATGCAGTAAATGGATTCAGATTTTATGCAACTTTTGTATGCAGTAACTGCAAACAAAGCGTTACATCCTGATTGGAATCCTAAGTAGTTTTCCTTCTCAGTTACTAGACAAAAGTTGGTGTAACTATTTAGTAACTGCTCAAAAAATGCATGAAATTTCTACCAGGGTAAGTAAGAAGAGCATTAGACGTACAGGTGGTCTACATTATTTAATTATTTTTGTGATTATTTTTCATTATTTCTGAAATTCCATAGAGTATATTAAAGATGTATCAAAAAATGTGATAAGAAAAATCCCTGGTAGAAATTTTATGCAGTATACGATTGGTTATTGGGAAGTTGTACTGACTTTTACCTAGTAACTGAACAACAACTGTTCAGAATACCAATCACAATGTAACGCTTTTCTCGCAGTTACTGCACAATAAAGAAGTTCAAAATCTGAATACTTACTAAGTAGTAAGAGAACAATAATACTAGAATAGGCTCTTCATTTAGGTCATTCACATAATCTGAATTATTCTATACAAAATTAATATTATATTAACGTAAGTAAAATAAGCAAAGTATCTATACTAAAATTCTTCGCTACTCACATATATTTCATTTCTGGGACTCATTCGTCATTTTTGATCTTTGATATTTACTGCTTCTAACTTCATTTTTTGCAATCTTTGTGATAGTCATACATGCTGTAAATGATTTAAAAACTAGTTCTTCTAGTTTTTTTTCTTTGCTCTACATTTCCGTACGCGTTCACGACTTTCACACATATTTAATTATTAACAATTTTACATAAACATAAAAATATGTTCAGTTATACACGTATCGCAATAATATATGCGTATACACATGACATGAGCACTGCGTAACTATAACTGGTAGAAAACTGGACAATTACATTTTTAGTATTGATACAAAATCTCTTGTACAGAATTGACCCAGATATTGCCTAGTAAAACTGCTTTAACTAATTTTGCCCAGTTGCTACGTAGTATTTTTGTACTATAAAGAGAAATCAGTAGTACTAGATAATAACTAACTGGGTGCTCAGTCAAACTGCACAAATTTCTACCAGGGATACTTTGAATCAAGATTTTGCCTACATAAAAAAATAAAACCAGTAAAGGATTCTATTGAGTATCTATCTTGATGAAATCATTTTTCATTATGAAGCTCTATCAATAAACTGAGAGACATACTTCAAATCGAGATTTTGTCTAATTGTAAGTAGATGAATGAAATCAGCCAAGGATTCTTGGTATTCTTGATTTTCGGAAAGAATGCGATATAATCGCGATTAACGCTTCGTCCGATAGGCGGTCGAGCAGTCCTTGACTTTGGAGTGTAAGTGCCACGGGGTGTCGGGTTCCTGCAGTGTGCGTACCTGCTGGCGCGGTCTAGGTGCATCGGGACCATCCGCCGCCGGAAGCCGTTTGCTACGCAGATACGCCACCGCGGCAGAGGTCAGGCTGAGATCTGGCGGCAGATTGCCGCCTTTGTATCACCACGATAATCTGCTCTATACCACCAAGAGTCCCGATTACTGCTTACCCGATAAGAAGAGAGGCAGCCTCGGCACGATAGGCAGGTCAGATACGTTCATCTTCCATGCGATGCGTAAAACTCATATTTTACTATTTAGTATCCGGTCTCTTCCGCTTTTATAAAGATAATTATAAGAGATAATTATAAGAGATAATTATAAGAGATAAAGAGAATATCGGAAGTCTTAGGCTGGTATTCATAATCGGTTCTTATATTTAAGATCGTCTTAAGATAGTCTTAAAATGTCATAAGCCAATCACAGAGCAAATGGCATCTTAAGATATTATTTAAGACGGTTTTAAAATAAGAACAGCCTACGAATATCGACCTTTAGATATCTCTATGGAGGTTTAAATAAAAAAATGTATGAAATACACAATATTTCCAAGACTTATGACTATAAGGTATAATCGTAAATCTTACATTCAGGAAATACAAATTCTTTTTAAATATATTCAACTTTATTAAAGTACACGAAAAAAGAACTTTGCTGAAGTATCTAAAAATTTAGGTAAATACAGATCTGAAAATAATTTTGTTAGATCAAAATAATATTGTAGAAAACTCAACTATGAAATGCAAAAGTTTTGACATTCTAGCAATCATCTTGAGCGTCCTACATAATTATTTTGATAATCCAACAAAGTTATTTTTAGATCTGTATCTAGCTAAATTTTTAAATACCGTTCTTTCCATATAGAAAATACAAAAAATAATAGGAACGTTACTCTCTTTAAAACGAATATGTTTTCAGGATGAAACTCGTTGGTGCTCGTAAATCGGTTTAACGTTTACTTGTTAAAAACTCTTAGTTTACGAGCTCGTGCGATGTATAAGTACATAATATAAATTTTAGTTTTGATACGGTCGCGATATCGAGCGAATAAGGTGGCTCGAATTGCATTTTAACGTGACTGGTAGTGCACGAAGAAGGATTTATCAACATATTGCGTGAAAAGCGCTTTCTTCATGCGACTGCCGTTCATTAACGAAGGAGCAACGAGCGAAGAACGTGACGAGTTTCACTACGAACGATGTCGATTATCGCGTTAACTGCATCGTTAAAAAAACCGTATGTATGGGTAACAAATGTGCAATGTTCTTTCTTGTAAGAAAACAGGAATCGTTTTTCCTTCAAATACACCGAGAAAATTTTATATTTAAAATTGTTATAATGTGATAGTAGCTGCGGTCTTCATGTAAATTATAAGTTTAAATGCTATAGTTATTTTTTTTAAAAACAATAATATAACGTAATTTTTACACTTTTTCATAGTAAAAATTTTTGATTACAAAATCAAATATATCTAGCAAATTTTGTTTACGTATCATAGTAAAAATTAACTATTTTCATGTTAGAATATGGCTTAACAAAATAATTACTTTATTTATGTGATAAAAATTAGTATTACCATAGCAAAAGTTAAGTCGGATTCATGTTGTGAGAGTCCATCAAAAATACAAGACATAGTAAAGTGTAATTTAAAATATATAATATTGTATTAAAACTTAATATAAAATTTTCTCCGTGTATCTAGACCCAAATAGTCTTTTGAGCTAACGAATAAATAAAAAGGAAAGTAGAAGTTTAGCTGTCACTTAATAACGCGAAGATGGCCCTCTTGGTTCCTCTCATTCCTTAACAAGAAAAAAAATGAGGACAACTTGGCAGGAAGAAAAGTAGAATGGTGGCTTCATATGAAGGGACGTAAAGGGAGAGACAGGATGTAAGGATCAGCCGACTACTTTTTTCGGTAGCCGCGGGCTAAAGAACCTTCTTCTTCTTTCGAACGCAGTAGTCCATACATCCTCGTGATAGGTCGTTAACTTTTCTTGTAATACGCAAATTATTTATGTTCTCGCGATTTATCTACTGGAAGCAGTAGAAACAAATAAATCTAGTCTCAGTCCTTGAAAATTGTCTTTCACTGATTTTGCTGAAAGTTCTAAACTCATACAGCACAAAAGCTTGCAGTAACATTGATGCAATATTTGCAATGTTACTGCAATATTACTAGAATGATCTGTGCTATACAGGAAATTTTGCTGAATGCAGATCTGAAAATAATTTTGATGAACTATAAAAAATTACTGGAAATTAAAAAATAATGAGCAATATTCCAAATATTTTGCAACCTATTCTAGCAACCAGTTTGAGTTTTAAACAAAATTATTTTGATGGTTCAGCAAAATTATTTTCAATTCTGTATTTCGTAAAATTTTAGATTTTGCAGCAAAATCGTTCTTTCCGTGAATTGATTTCGGCTGAATCGCTAAAAGCTAAATATCAAGGATCGATGTATATCCCCTTTTATGATTTTTCTTACAGAATTAGCGCGTAATTTTATTTCGCGTAAATACGTCTGTTAATAGTGAGCTCGTGCGACTTTATCGCACGCACTGTCCTAGTCTGGTTATAGGTAGGCATGTAAAAGTACGAAAAACCATTAGCACCGTCATAAGCTCAGCTTTTATGAGGCACTCAGGTCATCGCTGATTGCAACTTCCCTTTAAGTCCGCTTATACTCATCTCAGTCGTAATCGAAATATTCCGTCGATCGTTATTTCAAGGCAGTATCGGTGAAGATCTTTCCTATATATTATTTTACAGCTTGCACTTTTTGCAAAAGTTGTTATAGCAATCCTCCATAATCGCTAACGATCTACGAAAAACTAGCTCAAATAGTTACGACAGTCAATTTTACTTCAGCAATGCAAACCTGTTTTTTTTTTGTATATTAACGCTTCTCATGTGTTTTCCATGAACGTAAAATATGAATCATTTATTATATAATATTTATTTGTCTACAAAAAATTGTTATGATTAAAAAACATTTTTATACAATAATAATTACACAATATAAATTCTTAATTCATTCATAATCTTTTCCAATTCTGGTTTTTTCGGTTTTTTCTTTTTTTTGGTTTTTCAATAATACTTGGATAGCATCTGGTAATCACGTATTTGACGAGAATATATTTTTATTTATAACATCCTGACTCTGAATTCTCTGCAACTTCACAATTTCTGCGTTGGAAATCTACTTGTTCGAATTCGTATTATTGTATATTGTAATTTTCATTAAATTTGCGAACGCGCGATTTTTGGTATCAAGAGAAAAAATTTTTAATTTGTTTTGTCAGATAAAAATTGTTTATCTATGTGTAACTTTATATTCTTAATGTACTGAAGATGGTCAAATATTGACCGAAACGTTTACTTATTTTACATTAAATACACGTTTTAAGCAAATTACATCAAGCGTTGTGGCTGTATGCTCTTTATTGTTTACATTTGTTATTTTTAAGCCACCTAACTATCTTTATTTAATTCAATTCTGATTAATTTGACCGCTGCTCAAAAGAAAAACAACGTAGAGAAAAGAAGCTACGTTCCCGTAAAACATGGATATTTTTCTCATAAACCAGTATTCATATATACAATGAGAAAACATGTATTAAATTTTAATAAATATTTGTTCAAATAGTACTAGATGTATAATCGAATATATTTATTTGATACAAGAACCATATTTTTATTTAGTAAATGTAAGTAACTTATCGTTTACTTACATATTATGTAAGTAAACGATAAGTTATTATTCACACAAATATTTATTATAATGTAATATATTTTTGCTGATCCATTTTTATTTCAAGACCATCTTAAACAATGTCTTAAGATGCTAGCATGGTCCTGTGATTGGTTTATGATATTTTAAGCCTATACTTAAGATGGTCTTAAATATAAGAATCGACTACGAATACCGACCACAGTATCAGCCGGAGGCGTCGGGCTGCATTGGGTGCTAATAAAATTTCCTTATCCTGTTCCTCTCTTTTCGTTTCTAGGGGACGTAATGCCTAGCCACACGCGACGAATTTCTTTCCGATTCTTTCGAGCTCGGTTAATCACGTCGTGGCAGATAGCCAGGCTTATTTATGCGAGCGTGCCAGTAATTACGTGTGTGAGGCGAGAACGAGAGAGGAGAAGATAGGTCTCTCGGAGATAGGGTGCGTCTCGCCATCCAGACGACGCTCGGTCGTCTCGAACCTGTTCTCGAAACCGAATGAACACGCATGTTTTACGATGCCTTGTTCGACAGACTTGTTCGCCGCGCGAATACCGTTACGACAGGACCCATTCACGGTCTTATTGCTGTTCTTTTTCCGCCGCCACTACCGTCTGAGAGTGTTAACGTTAATTTTTGCTATATGCCGTTTCGCGAGTTAGCGCTACCGTTCGAAGAGCTCTTTTCGGCAAAAATGCTTTACGACCTCCCGAGGAGTTATTGTGTCGCGAGATTTTTTATGAATTCAAATTGGATATCAAATTGTCATTCTGTAAATTATATTTTTATTTTTAGACCGCATATGTGAGAAACACAATCAATACTAGAAATTTAAATTTTCTATTACTAGAAATTTAAATTGCCTATTACGGTCGAAGCTGGATCTTCGTTGCTTTAAAATAATTCAATCTTGAATTACTAATATATACTATATATGTACTTGCATATATACCATATTGTAGTCTTTTTCAAACTGCGCGCCGAATTGTTTTTCCGGACTAAATAAACGCAAATAAAACTACTCTAGTAATCGCGAATTAAATTGACAAGCAATTTAATAATTTGATGCTACTATCAAGCATCATATATTATAAAGATGTTATATTAAAACTGTTAATAAATTTATTGCGAAAAATATTACCTCGGCCGGGACTTGAACTCTGATCTCTTGCATACCGTGCGAGCGTCCTAAGCCTTTGGTAGACCATCGAGGCAGTTTGAAAAAGACTACAATATAGTATTTACTATATTGTATATAGTATTTACTATATTGTAGTCTTTTTCAAACTGCCTCGATGGTCTACCAAAGGCTTAGGACGCTCGCACGGTATGCAAGAGATCAGAGTTCAAGTCCCGGCCGAGGTAATATTTTTCGCAATAAATTTATTAACAGTTTTAATATAACATCTTTATAATATATGATGCTTGATAGTAGCATCAAATTATTAAATTGCTTGTCAATTTAATTCGCGATTACTAGAGTAGTTTTAATTGCGTTTATTTAGTCCGGAAAAACAATTCGGCGCGCAGTTTGAAAAAGACTACAATATGGTATATATGCAAGTACATATATAGTATATATTAGTAATTCAAGATTGAATTATTTTAAAGCAACGAAGATCCAGCTCTTCGACCGTAATAGGCATTTAAATTTCTAGTATTGATTCTGTAAATTCTTTGAAGTGGAATCTTACTGTAAAGATTGAAAATTGAGTCAGTCTTGAAAAAGAGTAGCTCAATTTTCAATTTTTAATAAGATTTTACTTTTTAGAGTAAGATTTACTTTAAAGTTTTAGAAAGTGAAGTACATATCTAAAACTTTAGCTTATGATCTGAAAATAATTTTATTGGACTATCAAAAATAATTATGTAAGATGCTTACAAGCATGATAAACAATGTGTGCAAAAAATTTTAACATTCTAGTAACCACCTTAAACATTCTACATAACAAAATTATTTTCAAGTCTGTATTTAGCTAAATATTTAGCGAAAGGGCTGTTCTTTCCGTGTAATATCTGTTATTTGTAGAACATGAATTATTTCGAAATGAAATCATTGTATATTGAATCCTGCTCGTTTAAGTCACACTATACAATATATTAACAGGATATACAATATATTAATTCATTTATCGTGAGCGAACCAAAGAAAGACGCGAACCGTATCCACTTCGGAAAGAAGGACGGCATTTGTAACACTGTGATTGCATTCGTCACGGATTTTCCGGCGGCAGAAAGGAGACGGCTCTCCATCGCCTTCCAATTATCCACGCTTCGCTCTGCGTGAGTTAAGATCACCCACGGCATTCCGGAGATGACTAGGATCATGAGATGCGGGAAGTAATGGACGCACATGGCAGTTCCGGTGAATCTTTTATCTCGGTCTATAAATCGCGTCTCATTGTTCGTATTTCGCGTTGCAAGAAACGGCGCGAAACAGGATGCTCGCACAGATTACGTATTGGATGTAAGATATAAATAAAACAACATCCTTGCGTGCCAACTACAATGACCCATATTCTTTTGTTGTAGATTTAATGTTACATTTAGCCGTTAAATCCGATTGTAATTTACGCTGTAAAAATGCGAATGATAAAATACGTAGTGGTGATGCGAAAAATGTTACTTTTAATTAAATTTAAAATAACGAGATCTAGAATTTTCTAAAAAAAAAAAAGATTAAAATATTTTTAAATAAACAGAAATATTTCTAATTGAAAACAATTTTAAATACTTCAGCAAAACTGTTCTTTCTGTGGAAATATTGGTCTCACTGTGATTTAATCTCATTAAAAATTTGATCATATACAGTAAAAAAGAAAATGTTAATTTTAACATTTTTTACGTGTCCCAGGAGATCCACTCTAAATTTTAAGTTAAAGTAACTCATTCGTCTTGTGTTATTTATTAACGAACTAATAATGTTAAATAATTGACACAATACTTTACATTTATATTTGTTATTTTGACTTTAAGGGTGATTTAAAACTAACGTATAAAATAAGTAGAGTACATAGAAGAGTAGTTGCAGTAACTCGTAAGAAAATGTTAATAAAACATTTTTATTCGTATAATGTGAATGAAAAAATTCTTAGATATTAAATTGACTTTGAGATATATAAATTAATTGAAACAATTGTGTTAAAAACACTCAAAATAATATTCCATTTTTAATTGACATACGCAATTGTTAAGTTAGAAAGGTGACATGGATTTAACACGTCAAAATATTACAAAAATAATAACATATCAGTTGTATATTGATTTTACATTCAAGTAATAATCAAAATGTGGTAACACAAGAAAAATTCTAGGACGCACGATTTTTTACTGTGTAGATTCAGCTAGCTAACGCAAAATAGTTTTAAGATATTATAAAAATCGAGAACGTATCCTTCGTCGTATGAATGTGGACGATTTTTCGTAGTTTCACGAGTAATTGACGATCTCATTGGTTCATTAGTGAACAAACCAACTCTCTATTCCTTCGATCAATTAATATATCTCGGCCTATCTAGCCCGGATATTAGTTTCTTTCGCCGCGAACGCGATTTCGCGCGTAGCTATCAATTCCGCGACGAGATTTATCAGCGACGCGCGACGTGCTTTTCTTGTTCTCTCCCTGACGACGCGCGAACAGGATCCGATAATTTCGTGAGAGACGATTACCGTGGGCTCTAATCCGACGTTTGTTTCGGACACGCCGATATTTCATTCGCCGAACGCTGATATATGGCGTCAGGTTCTTTGGACCGCCACCGACTCGTCTCGCCGGTTTACAGCTTCCAACCCAGTAATTATAAGCCCGCGTATAATTATACAAAATGGGCGTTGCGAATGTTTATCACACCGTGTTCGACCAGTGTTCCGTGTCACGACATAACGCTTCTCGGAAAGATCCTTTTCTTTTTCTTGACACCGCGTAATCTACACGGTAGTCTCGATCGCCCGCAAAAGCGGGCATCTTTAGTACCTTTACGGCATCAGAGGTGGGCGTCATGCAAATCGATTAATAATGGAGTCCGAGGAGCTTTAACGAAGTAACCGGAGGAGAAGTTTCGACGAGGCCATTGAGATAATACAGTCCACCGTTACGGGCCGTGAAGATGAATAACACTCTTACGAGTACACTAATTACACGAGTTTCTTCCCCGAAAGAAACGAGAAAGATATCGCTGTCTAATTATGGCAAACATGAAACCTAATCCGTTTGTAATATCCGGTATAATCGTGATCAGATAAAATGATAGTATCGATAATAAAATAGTTCGTTACATTGCTGTTAGGAAAGTATATATATTGTATACGTTAAAATTAATTTGAATAATATTTTATCTTCGATGATATAAATCTTTTCAAATCCTTTTCCTTTCTGCGATACACGCCACACTGATTTTTATTAATACTTGACTATTTATATTTTATATTATGCGGCTGATTCATTGCGCTGAAAATAGTAGTTTATAATTATAAGTGGACGTCATTAGATCGACAAGAATAAAATAAATCAAATAAAAAAAGCATTCTATTTTTGGCCGAAGCAGATCTATGGTGCTATGCTTACTAATGTTCATGTATGTACGCTCTAAATTTCTTGCAGTGAAATCTCACTTCAAGAGAGTGAAAATGCAACCACCCTTGAAAAAAAGTGAAAATATTTCACTTCTTGAAAAAAAAGTGACGATCTTCACTCTTTTGTGAAATCTTACTTGTTTGGAATGAGATTTCACTTTTTTGAAAATTCACTCTAAAAAGAGTGAAGATCATCACTCTTTTTTCAAAAAGTGAAATATTTTCACTTTTTTTCAAGGGTGGTTGCATTTTCACTTTCTTGGAGTGAGATTTCACTGTAGGAAATTTAGAGTGTAGATTTACTAATTTGTAAGACTATATACAAATATATTTGTAAATTTATAGATTTACAATTATAAATAGATATTAGATCGATAAGAATACATCAAATAAGAAATGTTTGTAAGCCTACATTGTAAGATTCTTTAATATGATTAGTTATACATTTAGATCCGGCAAGGAGCTTATAAAAAGGCAAGAACCAATGCAAAACTGCTTTCATTGCTGAAGTCTTGAATTTTAGCAGTGGCAATGAATTTTGAAAGCCGAAAGAAGTACTATCATTAATATATTTAATATATATTTTTTAGCCATGATTACAAGATGGAAAAAAATTCTTTTGCAGACAATGCAACGGCAGCAGTTCCGGCTATGAGGGATGCGAGTACCTTTGCTGCGGCCGCGGCCACGTGACCAGGACTGAGCAGATCTACGAAAGATGCGACTGCAAGTACATCAGCTGCTGCTACGTCAAGTGCAAAACATGCAGCCGGATCGTGAAGACGTACGAGTGCAATTAAGAATAACGCGAATTGTCCGGGACAATTGGCGACGGAGATGTGTAATCTCCGCTTGACAAAGAAGAAATAAATTCGCGCGCGTGAGCGCGTTGCAAATTAAGCTAAAATTAATTAATTAATTTTGCGAGATGCGTTCGCATATAAAAATCCCGATCCGGGATGATAATTATTTAGGCGATAAATTATTTAACGTGAATGTGTACGACTCTCTCTCTTTCGCGTGGCGGTACGTAGTAAAAAGAGTTATTTATATCGTGCTACTTGCTATTTATTCGATGTGTGTGCGTGTATTGCGGCAGATGATTGCGAATAAACGCGTTCATTCCTGCCGACAGATTCGCGGAGTTAAATGTAAATCGGCGTTGTCGACGTCGATGTGTTATCGTCGTCGCAACCTCGAGAACGTAGATCAGAGCAGTGTACATAGAATGCTCGATATTTCGATGTAACCTACATTTACATTCTGCAAATACACGTTGCTTGGAAATGGCGGCCGACTTTATCCTTTTTCCTGATTCTCGCAATATTTATATATGTATGTACAATTTGATATTCGTGTCGAATGTATGTACGACAAGATTCAATTTCCAAACTGGAAAACTTGCGCTTGATTATGAATAATTCAGCAGCCGAGAGGCAAAGCGTTGCGAATTCGTTTCGACAGAAACGGCGCGGCGGTCAGATAATATTATGCCTTGAGAGAAAAAAATTTCTTTCCTGCTATAAACGAAAGATTTACAGTTAATCAATATGCATTTAATGAGAACTACTTTATGAGTAGTACCAATAAGTATCGCTTTTTATGAGACAATGAAATTATACTGCTAATTAGAACGCATATTCTTTACGAGGACAACATAAATGTGTTACATTAATTATACGGATCATTTGACATTTCGTATTACGTTTATTAAAACTATTTATCTGTTAATTTGTGGAAACTCAAGTAATAAGCGAGATGTTTGTTTGCGACCACCCTTTATTTATTATTGCAATGCAACAGATCCTTAGAGAAATTTATTAATACTGTAAATATTAAATTAATTAGTGATTAATTATATATTTTTGAACAAATTATATATTTCGATTAAAAGCACTTTACTAAGAATAGTGTTTTTAATATTTAAAATAATTATCACTAAACTATATAATTCAATCTTTCATTCGCTATAAAATCTTTAAAGTTATCATAGATATATATATATATATATATATATATATACTTGGATTGTAAATTCTAGCTAGCAGATAAATTTAAATGTAAAAAGTCAAAAATAAAATACAATTCAACTTGTATGATGGTAAAGATCGATTTGCTTTAGTAGCAAAATTTATTGGCATAATATTGTTTAACATATTCCTATGCTAATATTTATGTCTTGTCATCAATGAATTGTGTTATTCAGGTGTTGTTAAAGCTTTGACAAATCTTTCTCTCTACTAAAATTTTTTTAGATTTATGTATAAAACTTATATAATATTATAATCTGAAATTAAAAAATTGCTGTTTTTCTAAAACATTTTTTGTTAACAAAAAAATTAAAATTTTATGTTGTTGACGAAAGATTAATATACTTACAGTATTAAATTTTTCTAAACGGAAAATGTTGCATTGTAAGTAAAATAATGTTTCAATGTGTAGTAAACATCATAATAAGTACAATCTCTGTAAATATTACAAATGTTACCTGTTTCCGGGTAACTTCTTCCTTTCTTTATGATATATGTTGCGCACGTTAGATCCAATCTGTTGGGTAACCGATTTGCATAAATTACAATAATAAAAGATCACGACTGATTTGATCATAATTCCGAAACGACCGAAACTCAAAATGGCGAATGGCGGTGAAAGCGACAGATTTCAGAAATTAGTGTTCAGGAACCCACCAAAAACGTCATCAGTTTGTCCAATAGAAAAATTTTCTGGGGATTTTTCAGAAAACGAATCCTATTGGATATTGCACATTCCAGAATTTGATCGTTTTTATGCCGGCCGTAGATGTCGTAAGGTCTGTTCATGTTGCTTGAAATGTCCAAAAAAAGAAAGAGAGAGAAAGCGAATATGCTGAGTGCAAAAAGTGCAAGTAACGCGAACAGACCATAAATAAATTGCTACTAGGGCTACATTCCAAAACTTCCTCGGAGAGGAAGCAGCGAGAGAGGAACATAGCTTAGGAACACTAGGATTTCTTCCCGCGAAAAAGTGCAATCGCTCGTGACTGCCGAGTGCGCGAAGTGCAATTCGAAGTATTTCGAAGGGGCAGACGCGATCGCGCCGTTTCGAAATTTTGAAATCGCGGTCGCCGGTCAGTTGCTGAGAGACGCGTCGTGTTGATTGCACGGGTTCAAATTGCTTCGCGTTTTTCGCGATCGAGAGACGGCTCCGACCTTGACGGATCGTTGAAAAGTGTTCTGCGAGGTACACATCGCGACGCAGACGATCCATCGTTGCTCTGAGCCTCGTCCGAGCTCCCCGAGGTTACGAAAATCATTTGGCGCCACATCATACAGCCCTCTTTGCTTCACGTCATCGTTCTCTTGCCGAGGAACTTCATCGAGATTGCAACATGGTCAGGTATGTATAACGCCCATCTTGATTATTAGTTGCAGTGCGCAGTTGTACATTTTTTGCAATATTGGAATATATAAACTTTAGAAATGCACGTAATGGCGACAGCCGCCATTTCGAGATTTTACGGCACTCCACTGACTTACGAGTGCAGAAATAATTTTTATTGCGTCTTTACATCGTCTAATATTGATAGCAAAATTGAATTATGAATACTGATAGAAATACTAATAATATAGGAATACATATGTATTATAAATTTGAAGAGATTGCTGTATTATTATTGTTGTCGGGATTGGAAAATATTTCCGCGCGACGATTTTGATTGCAAAAATGATCAGTGTGTCAATGCGAGTTTTGTTTCCGCATTGCTGTTATTCTCTATCACGTTCTCTTCCGTCTTTATGTCTAAATCCTTAATAAACTCGTACCAATTTATCCCCGCACCGCAGTCCGGCTCTCTCTCCGATGCCCACCAAAGTGCCGTCTGCAAATAACGAATATAGTTGTGCCTCAGGAGATTTATCTCTTCTCTCATATTTAAATTTTTCTTTTTTACCCAAGTTTTTCCATTAAAAAATAAAATAAAGCTTAACTAGCACAAATACAATCTTCAAAAATACCAGAAAATATAATAAAATATCAGAGAGAACAAGATTATTTTCAATATAAAAATATTATATAATATAAAAATATGATAAAAATATAATATAATATATCATAAATAATATAATAAAAGAATATATGTAAAAAATAATGAATTAACAGCATAAGTCTAATTGAAAATAATTCTTTTGATTTAATATTAATAAAACGAATACATCATGTTTTGGTTTTAATCAAATATTTGTTTTATTAATAATGTAATTAATTTAATAACATTTATTATTTCAATTAGACTAATGCTGTTAATTCAACATTGTTTCTTTTTCCACGTAGAAATATAACAATGAATCAACATACTTTCACGTTCACGGGTGCAGTGGGTGGCAGGGGATCGATTTTCACATTCATAAACCGCAACAGGTCGTTGTAGTCAATTGTACCGTCTTCAGCTTTGCGCAAGCTTACAGGAATCATAATAAGTTATAATCGATATCAGGTGAAATGCCTTTGATCGGTTAAGTCGTAAATTTTGTCCGAACTTACTGATCCAGCATGGAATTCAACAATTCCACATCGACGGGAATCCTGCAACCGCGCAGAATTGTGTACAGAGATTCCCGAGGTAGAAATCCAGTTCTATTTTCGTCCCAATGATGTAGATCCTCCTCCAAGCGATCAAGATCGTGCCACAGAAATCGGTATAATTCCATGTGCAGCAAACATCTAAAAATAATCATCAATTTCATTAATTATTACACTAACTATTGATTACTAACACTTTCTTAATCGTGCTTCTTCCTAATTTTTAATTACTTATAACATAGAAATCATTAATGTCCTAACAGTGGAAAATATATAAGGATTATCGATGGAAATAAAAGTTATAAGAATTCCTTATATAACCCTTCGTGTTTTTTATGTATACTGTTTACAATTCAGAGAAATAATAAGTCTTGACTTATATTTTCTAAAGTCTTAGGCTAATTCTATAATGTGCTTTTTATTTTCTGTTTTTTTGCTGTTTGTCTCTTGCCTTCTTGATCAAAAAGGCAAGAGACAAACAGCAAGAAACAGGAAACAAAAAGCACATTGTAGAATTAGCCTTAGATCAAAGAAATTTTATAGGAAACATAAGTCAAGGATTTATATAAGAAAAAGCCTTATATTTTTTTTAATCCTTAATTTCTATCGATATCCTAATATCTTTTCCACTGTTCCATGATAATAATAATAATAATAATCTCTTTTCTCATGTCCACAATGCTAGAAATTACTCCAAGATCTTAAACGGAGAAAAAATTGATTATTGGTAATTGCATTGATCAATTGACCAAATATTATTCAAATATGATTTATAATTTTTTCTCTGAGATATCGGAGCGATTTCTAGCATTGTAGGCGCATGGTTTCAGATTAAGAGATTCACATACCTTACATACTCTCTCGATCGGTATTCTATTTTCTCGTGAGACGAATAATGTCGAGCAATTGTGATCATTTCGTGTTCCGTTATCTTGTCCCCCATATAGCGGCGCAATGCCTCCCTGCAAATATAATTTTAATCATAATAAACACGAAGATGACGCGGAAGGAAGGATATAAATATTTCACACCCACTTGAGCTTTTCATATTCTAAACTTCGAGTATCATCTTTGGTCTCTTTAGGCGGGGCGTACAGTTGAATAAACTCTTTGTAAACGGGGTGTAAACTCTCTCGAAGTTTCTCCATTATCAATTTCTTGTTCGCTTTGGGAAACTGCGAAGAAAGTTTATTCCTTCCTTAGTATCGCATACATAAGTAAGTCAAGCTTGGAGGATCGTAATTTTATTGCATTATTTGGACAGAACTTTTTTATGAAATGGCTATAATTTGTTTATCGGATAAAATATAGAAACGCACCTTGTCGCAATGTAACTCCATATAACGGAGGGCATAAACATCTGCAGACGTAATTTCAAAATGAAAGTCGTACAGGTTTAACCGTGTTCCTATATAAAAATCGTGTGATTTGTAGTATTCCGGTTTCTTGCTTGTGAAAATATCTTGACCGGGTAACATTATTGGCATCCGTTTTTGGAATAAGGATCTCTGAAAGCCTGATTTAATTTTGCTACATTTTAATGTTATTCTAATATTTTGTTTCTATTTCAATTTATTCACTATATATACTTCAATTTATTTAATATGCAATATTTATGCGATACATTTACTACTACTATTATAGCAGCCCATAATCACTTATAAAAAAATTAATAAATCACATTTTTTAATGTTAGATATATTTGGAATAAATCTTTTGGGGGGGAGGGGGGGGATCCCGTTTGCCTACAAATCAATTGCCTATATGCGCTTTTGCGCACAAATAAAAATTTTAGAAACGGAGTTACTTTTGCTTACATGTACTATTGCCTACAGCTCGATTGCCTACATACATTATTGCCTACAGCTCACAACCTTCCACGCGAAATGAGGGCTACCTCACACCAACAAATGGTTTGGTTAGAGTTACATTTTTTTGGAAAAATATTCCAAGCGGACACTGTCTACGCTGACATCCCACTGTTCACATGAGATTTCCTAAAAATATAAATTATTTTCTTACTTAACTTTAATTTTATATTTGTGCGCAAAAGCGCATGTAGGCAATCGAGTTGAAGGCAATCGAGTTGTAGACAATCGAGCTATAGGCAATAGTACATGTAGGCAAAAGTAAATCCGTTTCTAAAATTTTTATTTGTGTGCAAAAGCGCATGTAGGCAATCGAGCTGTAGGCAATAATACACGTAGGCAATCGAACTGTAGGCAAAAGTGATGTAGGAAAAAGATACTGTAGGCAATCGATTTGTAGGCAAAAGCAATCATCTTAATCTTTTGTTAATGTAATTTTTTTCAAATTTCTTATATTATGGGTATACCTGAGTTTCGTTTCGCCAATTCGAAAATAGATATCGTATCGTCCATGAGGAATACTCTTATAATGAATTGTCTTTCTTCATGTTTTGGGATTTTTGATATCATTTTCGCTCGGAATCTGAAGACGTGACTATTAAAGCCCTGTCTGAAATGATAACAAGAAATAGGATCAAACAGAAAAGAAATTAGTTTTGAAGCATGTTGCTTACGACTCACTTGTCGTGACACAGAAACTTGATGAAGTCTGATTTGGGCGGTTTCGGCATTACCGTAAAACAGTTTCCGAGAGAATCCTCGTAAGATCCGAAACCATTATAGGGTGGTATATACCTCTCGATCTTCTGATATGTTTCGTCGGCTTTTCGAGGCCTTATCAGAGGGGTGAAGTCGTCCAAGCCATACTTCTTTCTAAAGATTATTAAAGAAATATGAAGAGTCAAGCTCTGATAATAATATAAAAAAATTCTGCGTTTTACCGATAATATTCTTTGGTAAAAGCATCCATGTTTGTGATGATAATTCTTCTTCCGAAAACATTAATCTCCGCACCGATGCTCAACTCATTGTCTTTGTAATAATCGGCGGAGATCTTGCCAGTGTCAAGAGAATCCACCATATAATAGCTTTGTCTTGCATTCTCGCCTAATACATTCAGAACTGTGAAACGATTTTCCGTGCCAATTGGTTGCAAGCCCTTATAAAACTGGAAAGACAATTTTGAAATATATGTAGAAAATGAGATAATTATTGGAACAATGATGTAATGTTATGATAATATATTATTTAACATAACAGCAAAATTTAACATAGCAAATTAACGATCTTCGATGAAATCTGTGAAAAATCGTCTCTATTTAGGATCCATTTCTATCAATACAGATTAATCTTAGTTTAACTTACTCTCTTCTCTTTACTTTTTTTCTAACTCTTAGACCGAGAAAAGGATAAAAAATAAGTAGTAAATTCTACTTCTAAGAATTAGAAAAAGATAAAGAGTAAATTAAATTGAGATTAAAGTTAATCTACATTGGTAGAAATTAATATAAATATCATACCTTCGGTATCTTCATTCTTTTAACAAACATTAGACCAGAATCTCGACCGGCGTTCGGCGGTACATTCTCCTTGATTTCCATTGTATTATCAGAAAGATAATAATGCAGTTCGAGATCATGGATAATACCGTGAGGACTCTTAGTATCGTCCCAGTATCCATAAAATCGGAGCACCTGCTTATCGTACTTTAAAAAATTCCCGAGAGTATCCATCATACGATTGGGCTTTTTTGGAAATACTTCCTGCGATATTAATCGCGTCATAATATAAATTTTATATAATCAAATGTTAAGTGTTTGCCATGAAAACGTTATTAGGCATGATTTCATTGACGTAAGTTTTATTTGCGTTATTCTGTACTTACAGCTTTTCGAATTTCATTATACGAATCCTGCGGTATATCTATTGGATCGGGCACTGGTATTCCCATACGGTTAAGGAATTGCCTCGTGAATTTGTCACAATCTACAATTTTATATACTCGCCCATATATCTCGGGTTCCTTGCCGACATTTAAATCGAGTATATCATAATATCTGTACTTTACTGCATCGGGAATCGGTATCCTTTGACGTCTGACCAAGATACCTTCATATCGAAAATTAATATAATTACAGTACATATCATGTATCTTTACATTGATAATAATTAAAAATGCCTATTCCTGCTTCGATTTTTCTTCTATAAGGTAAAAGCATAATAAGATGCAAAAATAAAATGTCCTGCCACTAAATGAATTACAAAAATGAAATGCACCGTTGAACCTTGCTCAAGACCACTATTGTCCACAGACGGCTCTACGATTTTCATTGTTCCATCCTCTAGGAAAAAGCTAATGTTCACCACGCGAATGTGGAAAGCGGTTTTCCACTTCTCTTGTACAGTCTCTTGGAAAAATGCTTTGAACATGAGTCTCTAAAAAGTGCGATTAAAATAATTAGCATTAATTAACATTAATTATAGTCAACTTATAGTTTGAGAAAAAATTTTCTTAATTTTATTTATTCATACATTTTACAATTATTATCTAGAATATTATGTTAAAGAAATTTCTTAAAAAGTACTGTATAGAATTTTATTTTATTTATCCGTACAACGTTTTACTATAATTACTATATAAAATATTAAAGGAAGTTCTTAAAAAGTATATAAAATTTCATGAGCTTCAAGCTCATTTACTGTCAATCATACTTGGCCATCATATGTAAGCCACGACGGCATTTCTGGCTCCTCCCCTCGAGGATAAATGGACGAATAACGGCTATATGCCTTCGTATCCGCTTTCTCAGATAAATAATAAACTCCATCGTGTATCTTGTCGAAGAGTTGGCTTTTGTGAAATCTCGTTCTACCAAGCTGCCAGACATATTTACGATGTAAATCTTTCTCTTTTTGCGCACTAATATTTCATATTGCGCCTATATTTTACATTGACGTGAGCTATATTTTATTACATGCTTTTTAACGTATATAATAATGTTCGTAATAACGTGAAATCTTGCCGATACCGTCACAATTATGTCATGAATATAAAATCACTCACGTTTTTGTCGACGCTAAATCCTGGGAGACAAGGTAACATCGATGTCCGTTGCATACTGATAAAAATTCTATCAATTCACAGTTAAATTATTGCTTGAATTATAAATTCGTTACAAATGGCGCAAAGAGAATACACGATTGATATAAAAACTTCGTACCGTGAGAATGTTACTGATAAGGAACGAATACCATGTTCATGTTATATCATTAAGTTTCCTTGGTGATCGTTGAATCTATACGGTAATACACGGGGAAAAATGCACGACTATTTTTGCAGAAGAGATAGCTTCTTATCTAATTATCGATGTAGAGACTTCAGTTGCAACAAATTAATTCATATAACTCTAAACTAATATTTTCGATAAATATTACGGTAACAGATACGTAGAAGCATTGTTTTAAAAATTAGCTATATAATACAAATCGGAATTTAATTGTTATATCAATATAGCTACAAAGTAACGATCATTGACAATTCACATAATATTTATTGTTCTCAACAATTTGTGACACTATTGACGAAGTCGTCCGTCACAAAATATAGATACATGGATATATTTATATGTATATATATATATGTGTATGTACAGCCTTGAATATAAATATAAAGCATCTTCAATTTATTACATTTCTGAGAAAAAGCAGTAATAAAAGTCAAAGGAAAACTAACAAAATATTAAAATTGTTATAAAAATAAATTTGGTTTTTTAGCAAAACTATTTTTAAATTTGTTTGTTAAATATACATTGAATGTTTATATCAATTTGTGGGGATGCTTTATATTTATGGTCATGACTGTATAATGTAGCAAAACCTCCAATACAAATATAAAGCGCGTATATAACAATTTGATTTTCAAGAGTGCCATATTAAAATTATACTGATGTATACCAATGTGTATCTTATAAAATATGAATTATTTAAATATTAGTATAATTATCCATTTAATTGCTTATGCAATTGGTAAATGCATTAATCAACTTTATTAGTAACCAAACAGTATTGGAACATAGTGAAGAAAAAAACACAATATCGAAAAACCTTAACTTACGAAACTAATTTTCATAAGCATATAAATTAATCACGTGTCATATATATGTGTTATATTATTCAGATCATTCAGTAATAGTGTCTGCACATAGTTGTGCATTTTGTGCCGCAACTTAATCATATAAACATAAAATACAAAATATATTATATATCAAGTGCGGATCAGCATTGGAACGAGAAATTTTCAATTCCTTTACGTACGTATTTAATAGCTTGTATTCTCGTAAGTTATCTCATTCATTACTGAGATTTACAAATATAATACGCATTATATACAAAATGGATTCTTCAATTAAACGGCCAGCGTTTAACTATTTTAGGCACATTTTAAAAAACAAAATAACAACACATGAAACCTTTATTGAAATCTGATTTTTCGCGCATGTATATCGCGTATTAAAATATTTTATAATAGAATATATATCAGAAATTTGAAATTACTAAATCAGCTACCAAGCCAATCCGCCCCTGCTTTATAGTTGCGGCAAAATTATATATCAGATCATTTCATGCCATTAGGCGTAAGTACGAATCTCTTTAAATATCTTTTATCGTTTCTCGCAAGACGTCTTGCATCTCGCATAGCACCACGTATTAACTTACCTTAATAAATTATCAATTTAACAATAATGGTCAACGGAATATAGAGGTAATTATAACATTTGAGACTTTCATCGTTTGTAAAAATTATTAAGTGGGAATTTAAGCGGTTGTTTCGTCAAACAGACGCACAAACGCTCGAATCCCCACTTACTTTTTCTCTTCTTCTAGTCTTTGATTTCCGGTTGTAAATCGTACCAGCTGGTTACAGTCTTCGAAATGTTGATTTCGCTCAATTTCAAGTGAACCTGTCCCATCACGTTACTTCCGGTCGAGAGCCAACCCTTTTGTGTGCATACAGACACTTCTAATACGCGTGTATTTAAGTCTCCTTGCGAAACTACATATTCGAATTGCTCGTCGAATTGGGGATTACAGTTATCCTTGATCACAGCGGTTTTGCGCTTTGTTTCCTTATGTTTGTCCGGCAAAATATATAGTTTTACATACGGATCCGGTATATTGTGCGGATCATTTTGGGGAAGCGGCAGATTACTGCAATATAACATATATAGTAGATGACATCAACATCAAGTCAATTGTAATGAATACGAGATGTATTTGGTTAATTGAGATTAACTTACGCAACTCTGTGTACGAAAATACTGAGTTTCTGTCTCTGCGTGCTGTATCGTATAGTCAATTGTATTCTTCCTAATTTCGATTCGCCCGAAGAAGACATGATACTCGGATTTCTATGGATAAGCTGAGGGCTTCCGGTAAAAGAGGACGCAGCGCTGTTGCTGAGTATTAATTCTTCTTCCACCGCTGCTGGTTCCTCAGGCAAAAGTGCCGCGGCGGATCCAGTGCTACGAGGTTGACTGTTGACCGATTCTTTAGAAGGCTGTTTTTTAAGAGGGCTCGGTGGTACTATAAGAAAATAGTATATCTCAATTTCTGTACACGAAAAAAATTATATATTAGCAGTATTAGCCAACAGTAATTTATAATTGAAAATAAGCCTATTTATTTAATGACAGTATTAACGAAAACAATATCATTTTATTAAAACAAGAACATGACGTAATTTTATTAATACTGTCATTAAATTAACAAAATTATTTTCGATTAGACTGCTGTCAGTTAATACATCTTTTTTTTTGTATATGATATTCTGTTACGATCATTTTTAGAAAAGCATTTTCAAAATACTTTGCTCGATCGAAAAACGTAACATTTGACACAATTCCACTTACCACTAGAAGAGAGTACATTACTAGTGGTGGATTCTTGACGTTCGATTCGTCTATTCAATTCATTGATGTCATGATCATCTTCGTCTTCCTCGGAAGTAGGTTCAGGCTGCTCATATTTCAAGATCTGTAAAATCAGATTGTTTTACCCACTGGCATATCTATTTCCATTACATTGTGCGCGTGTAAAATTTCCTGTTACATTTAATGTCATTGATAATACAAGCTTGCTGTCCACTTCGGCCTTTTGTAAATCATACGGCTGTTGCATCACCTCAAGATTACTCTTCTCCAAAAGTAGGGAAAGATTATAGCTCATTTCCCCAACTGTCATGGCAGTTTTCTCGTCTATAATCTAAGAAGGAAACATGCGATTATTTGTTAAATAACAATAAATCTGATATCTCATATTATTTGAACGAAAAAATTTGCAGAAAACCTTTATGTGTAAAACTCCAGTTTCAGGGTTGCTAACTAAAAAGGTGAACCCTCGTTCCCATACAGGATCGCAAGAACGTGGTACAGTGGCTGTTCTTTCGGTTTTTCCACCGACACTTGCTTCCAAGTAAACGTCAGGTTGTTTATTTCCTCGAATACACTACGAGTATAATGATTTTAACAAATTTTATTAGATAACTCTCGCTCTTTTCTTTACGTATCATGATGTACGTACCGGTAAATTTTTAGCAGAATCGATATAAACTGTGAGAAGGGCTGTACTCATTGATGTGACTCTAAGTTCCTGAGTTTCCACTAAAGCCTGATCAAAAGTTATCAATTAAAGGTTGTATATTCAAGTGTATGAATACGAACGTTTTTTGTTATACTTACAGCTCTTAAATCGGCAGGTTCTTTTGAAAATTGTAGCCACGTTAATCGCAAATGAACCATGCCGTGCTTTGCTTGCTCCAAAGAGACCCACTACAAAATAAGATCAATTAATAATTAGTAATAAGAAAAAGAGACTTTTTTTTACAAGAAAACAAACTTAGTACAACTGGACAAGAGGATGATTCCTTGTACAAAAACAAATAAGCCAAAAGTGCAGAATAAACTTGTTTATCTGAAATCAGGGGAATGTGTGCACTGAATGAAAATATGGTTTATAGAAAGGCACTGTAAACGTTATCATACTTACATAACATCTACACAACTTCAGAATTAACAGTAAAGAAAATGAGACAAATAGTTCAATTTTATTTATTTGATTAAAACAGAAATTGTATTCAACAATAAAGCCTCGAATAAAAAAAATTTATTTTGCGTTTCCAACTAATTTTTGTATAAGAAATCACTTTCCTGTCCGATTATACTATATTGTTCCGATTCTATATAATATATATTTCATACTCACCGTATCAATCGTGCCCTTTTTCTTTATTCGATTAACTTCGATAGTGGCCCTGTCGCAATACAAAATAGAAATGGATGTTTTCAAAACTCTTAAATTACACATAACAAATGTCCATTAATTTTCAAGAGTAAATAATTATTTCGGTGAAGTTTAGATGTGTGCTTTTTGCAATATGACGTGATGATAGCAGCATGACTATTAAATTTATAAAAGAAACCTCCGTGATTTGAATGCAAAATCTATGATACAATTTGCATTTAGGAAGCTTTCATGCAGCATATTATTTCTACTGTATTTCTGATTTTGTCGAATAATGATACAAAGATATTATTGTATGTTATATACGTTTAAAAAACTGCATGCAACATTCCATAGCATTATTTCATTGCATAAATAAAATAGACTTCTCAATATTTGCTTAATAAGTAACGAGAGTAATGTGGTGACATGAATTCAGAATTATTTTTAATTCCGAATTGCAATTGGCACGACTATTCTATAATATTTTTCATACATCATTTTTGTATGCTCTGAGTAAACGACATGCATATCACAGATATGTGATTAATGCTTACGTTTGAAATACTTTTAAATGCGCTGCAGTGTTTCAGAGGTAACTCATATAATTAAAAAAATGCAGTCTTTCAAGCATAATCTAATAGTCAATGGCAGAGTATTCGCATAATTTACATTCTGTACAAGTCTCTCAAAATGCATTATTAATCTGGTCTGAGATTGATATATTTGCTACATTCAGGAATACCTGCCAAGTGGATCATCTTGACCAGCGTTGTCTTTGTCAAAGAGCTGGGCAACCACCGTGTTGTAAGCTCCCAAGCCCTCTTCCACTATAAACTGTCACCACATAGTCTATTTTAGTTGCTTTTCTTGTTAAACAAAGTCACCTAATCACTCTGATTAATTAACTAACAAAAAAGACCAAACCGTTAACCGTTAACGATATTTCTTGTTACGAAAAAATCTCAAACAACAGCAAATTGTTTCATTTAATTATGATTATTTAATAACAAATGAAATTTACACTACAGACTATTAATAGATACACTAAAAAATTTAGGAATATATTGTAGAAAAAATTTTAAAGAAAGTTAAAAAGTAATACAGCTCTGAGAAATTGTAAAAAAACATGTATTTTATTTTAAAAGAATTAAAAAAAAATTAAGTATATAAAATAGAAAATTTTCGTGCAACGCGTGTTTAACAAGCTATAATATCTACAGCATTAGTGAAATAAATCTTTTAAAATCGTGATAGATAAAAAAAGATTATTTTACTATTTACATAGATAAACATATACATATAATACCACAAAGACAAATATCACGTGACTAAACGACACATGCTTAAAATATAACATCCAAATCTGCCTATACATTTTTATTAATGATGCATACGCAAACATTGCCTCATTCAAGTCATAATATTACTACCTGCCAAGGAAATCATCATATTGTACCCCTGGGACATTAGGATCCCAATCCCAAAGAGATACCACAGCTTCTTGCATATTGCATGAACTGATCATAGCCTGTGTGTCAATATTATATTGTATAACAAACATAAAAGTGACAGGTTTTCTTATGGCAATTGTACATTGTTTATTGTATTGTTTATTACTTTCCTTTTCGTGCTTTACATTGCTGTGCTATGTAAATACTAAATATGTGCCAAGTATATGTATTGTGAATCTCATAAACATGATATGTACAGAATTTAATCTGAACAATGATTGTGCAATATTTATTTCATAACATGATAGTTTTATTTTTCATGTGTCCAATACAGAGTGTTAGTAAAGAAAATTAATAATATAAAGTGAAAAAACCCCTCACATGCACCCATAAATCACTCAACAATACTCAGACTGACAACATAAACATTATCACACACCAGCATTATGACATCATGCGACAAAAGCTTTTTTCCACAGAAGCTTTTCCCATAGACCAATAAAATAAATCGAATGAATTTAATAAGTAATTTCGTATAAATTATATATAAATTATAATAAAAATTGTATGACAAGCATTGATCAACAAGAGAAATAATTTTGTGATATATATAGAATATATATATTATAAAATTTAATTTTGAATATTCGTCCTTGTGTAATGATATGAAATCTGAAATGAATAATGAAATAAGAAAAAATCCATATAATGTTATATATAACTATACCTTCCAAGACTTTCATCGCCCTTTGTGTCATCATAGTCCCACAGCAGTACAGTCAGTTGTTGCGCGATGGCTGAAGTCACGGCACACTAATCCCATATAATATATTGCACATCACATACACACATACATACCAACTTATGAAATTAAATTATATTAACATAGAAAGATTAAAATGTATTCTAATTACAGTCCGGAAAAGGCAACATTAACCACTATGAGTGATAGGAAATGGGAAATGTAATCGCGGAAAAAAAGTGTTTGCGGTTGATTAGAATTTATATGTATATGTAAATTATATGTGAGAAAGCAAAGAGTTGATTATTTAGAGAACGCTAGATCAGCAATGTATTAAACATTTATAAATATTATATAAAATATACTTATCCATATTTTTATGAGAAAGTTAAATGCAAGAGAGTGGTATATCTCATTTATTAAATCATCATTAATTAAATGGAGTAACATGATGAACTATAGACTGTAGAAAAGTTCTAGTTCTTAGAAAAGTTTATTTTGTAAATTGCTAAAATATTTTTCTTACCACATACATGGAAGACCTTGTGTTGTATTATTTTTTAAAGAATATATATCGATAGATAACAATAAAGCACATGCATTAAACGATAAAAATTTGTTTTTGCATTTATGAAATATCGCACATACCTCACACCAGTAGTCCCATTTTGGATTAACAGTGTTGTCAATTATTTTTGTTCTGAATTCCTGGGCACCAACATTTATGACGGCATACGGATCAGACTTGCCCTTACCTAGCACTCCAATATCTTTTTTCATCAGATGCTTTGCTTCTACAACATGAATTCTTAGAACACCCTAAAATAAAAAAAATTAAAATGTTAATTACAAAAAAGAGAGTAAGAATACAATATATGAAATATTTCTGCAAAACTTACTTCGGGTTCAGGTATTTTTAGAGACTCCATAGGTATTTCTTCGCTTAAGGGTATAATTATTTTGTTTGGCAATACAACTATGGCTGATATCTGTTCAACGATTGTCTTTCTTAAAATTTCACTGAAAAAAACATGCTTTTGTTTAGTATTTTTGTGTTCAATTAATAATACTAATTGCTTGTTATATCAGTTTTAGAGTGAAATTTTTTATATGAAAAAAAAAAACGCATACTTGAATCCAGGTAGATCTAATACATCAGCCACTCCTACTAAATTGAAGTTAATAGTAGGAACATTTAAATAAAATATCTGTACACCTCCGATTAACGGCATCATGGGCAGCATAGGTTTCATAACAACGCGCACTAAACCATGTATCTGAAATTTTTTATATTTTTATTAAAAATTGCAGAAAATTTCCATAATTGTATATTGACTTTTAATATACTTACTTGAAAATCTTTAATACCACCTTTGATGTTTCCAACGAAAAAGGTAATATCACAGTCACCAGCATACCTATAAAAAATAATGATTGGAATAGATGATTTTTAAAGATATTAATATATTTTGTAAAAAGTTAGAGTACACACATAATATCTGCATCTAAGATGATCTCATTTCTTGAGGTATTTTTATCGTATACTTTGATCCCATAAATTTTTGGTGGCTGTAAAAGATTATTTTATAGATTTTAGAAAAAGTATAAAAATTATAAAAATTATAGAAATATAAAAGAGAGAAATGCTGCATGACTTTAAAAAGAATTTAAATAAACTCACAATGCGACCCAGGACTAGACGGTCAAATTGAAAGCCTTTGATTTTATATTCAGTCAGTTTTTCAACAATCGACGGTTCTATACTTTGCTTACACAGCTGACGGACAAACTGATTCATACTTGGCCATACCTTATATAAGATCTGAAAGTGTGGGATAGAAAATTATGACAATTGAGATTCTCTTCTCTGAAACCGTTAAATAGTTTAATATCTATATTTTATTTGAAGATGATTTCTAGAATATAATATGAAAAAGACTTATACTCTGTTTAGCCATTCGGCTCTATCAAAGTCCGGAAAATACACCCATGAGGGTAATTCATTCATTCGACTGATGATCAATTCCTTTTCTTTAGCCAACACACTGGCTTGTGCTGTAATTGTTCTTAATTCGTTGTCTCTTTTCCGTTCTGCTTTCCATACGGAAAACGCGATTGGCGCGATCAACCAGGCTATGCTATAGTTGAAGTATCCCCATCCCCAGATGATACCAGCCGCCGCCAGTTTAGTCAGAAACGATATAGTTAGCGAGCTGACGTTCATGTACGGCCAAGTAGTTGGTTTGGAATCTTTATTAAGAGAATTGTTTTCCGTTTCTCCTTCCATTGTCTATTTTAGTTTCTATTTCCAAATCTTATTGGATATTATTAATCAGATCTTGATTTTCTGCAAATAAATATAAATGCGTAAATATTTTTATTATGAAGTAATTTGAGGTGTTTTAGTATATATAACATTTTGTGAATAAGCTATATTTTCGAAAAACTGCTCATGCAATTATAATTAAAGCACATTTAATTGCTTATTAATAGAACTAATAGCATGACATAATCATGTCTATGTGCATTTGTTTGTTCTCATTAATATCCATTAGCATAATTAAAATAATCAAGTTAAGATCTCGTCGGTGCCAAACTCAAATGGATTTTACTTTGAAATTGCTCGACTGCGTAGTCGTTAGAATATCTATGCACGCATTAGATCATATCAACGTAATTCGCGATGACCTTTAAGATCAAGAGAGGACATAAAATTTTGTGATGGTTGGACCAACGGAGCAACCTTGATACGCGATACATCAAGCACGATAAATTTATGTATCCCGCAACCAAAATAAGAAACACACGTCGATAACGTCTGCTGCAATATGAAACTAAGAATACTTAAAATACATAAACGAGACACAGTAAAACTTTTCTGCTTTTATTTACATACATGTATTTTTAGCGATAATTAAAAACAAGATTAATAGCAGCATAATTTCAAAATCAAGCTTTTTGAAATCTATTGCATTATATATATAGGGCGTGAAAAAATTAGACCGACAAACTGTGAGGGTAAATAGGGGACATAAAAACAAACATATTTTGTTAATAATGTTTTCCTCTACGACGTTTCGTTTTAATACTACAAGGTACAAAATAGGAATTTCATGATTTTAACAAAAAGCAAACATATAAGGAATAATTAAATTTATTTCAATTACACATATATATTTTAATCTTCAAAAAACAATGAACAAAAGAACGGAACAAAAATGGCAAATGATTAACTCAATTTATAATAAATGTTCAAAAATTCCTCCATTTGCTTCAACACAAAGCCATCGTCGAAACATTGATTGTCTCACACGCTCGAAGACTGCAGGAATATTCTGAACCTGATATGCTGCAGCAGTAATTCGGGCTACCAATTCTGCTTCTGTTTCAATAGATGTCTCATAAATGAGAGTTTTCATATGCCCCCATAAATAAAAGTCAAGCGAAGATAAACAAGTAACATGAATGTATGGAATGTTCTTCATGAACAATTATTACATCCATTTCATCGACAACGTGTACAAAGTTTAAAATTTGAAGACGTACCACTTGACACAAAAAGGCAAATGTGGGTCCAACACGATGGAGCACCTGCCCATGTTTCGACGATATCATTTTAGTGTTGAAGCAAATGGAGGAATTTTTAAACATTTATTATAAATTGAGCTAATCATTTGCCATTTTTGTTCCGTTCCTTTGTTCATTGTTTTTTTTT
>NW_017297471.1:446715-452888 GCF_001594075.2 Trachymyrmex cornetzi
TATATATATATATATTACTTTTTACATACTATGAAATATAATCTAAAAACAACGGAAATATTTAATAAATTCTAAAGTTGCTGTGGATGATAGGCTTTTTGTGCAAGTTTTTGAAAAAATGATTATTTTCTGATAGTTAATTCTATGTATAATACTTTTTACAAATCTGTAAACTGAAAAGACTAAAAATACGGCTATAATATAATTATTATAGCCGTATTTTTAGTCTTTTCGGTTTACAGGTTGCGAAATTTTTCTTATCGCACTTGTGTTTACATTTGTAGGAAATATTATTTGTTGTATCTTGTCGAGATTATTATTATCTATTAACTCCTTCCATGGATTTTTTATTGTTTCTTTAATAAATTTTATGTACGCATGTTGCAAAAAATTGACAAGTAAATCTTGACGGTGAAAGAATTCCGAGAGCTTCGTAGGTGTAATGTGTACGACGTTGCATAAAATGACTAATCTGACTCTCATCTTTAAAACAATACGACAAGCATAAATAACTGTACTGCGACACGCGTGCATAAAAGTTATTAAAGCCAGTGAACGTGAGAAATGAATTCTTTTTTAGCTGAGCATTTTAATGAGCCACAACGACCAAGTCATATCTCGTGTTTTTCATAGCGAAATGTCGTGGGAAGAATGATTCATAACGATAACATTTATGAGCTTTTATAATTGTTGACAAAAGTGTAACCCACGCATTTGTGACCATTATGAAAATCAATCATCCATATACGAAGGAGTAGAACTGGCCGCATTCTGCTCTCGTTTCTCGTGAAACAGTCGTTTATTCAAAATCTAAACATAGCTCAATCTTGTGCGGCGAAATATGCAGATTACAGTACGGTTCATTTTAGTGTGCATATTTAAAAATATTCATAGAAGTCTGTAACCGAGAATTAAAGGCGACAGAAAGTGAAACACATCCGTGACATCCAATATAATGAATTGAATTCCAGAAGGAATGAGAACAAAATCTACTTTCGTTTTCAGAACACATTTAAAAAAATATATAATTTTAAGATCGAAAAAGGTGCTTAATAAAGCGGAGATATTTAATGTAATAAATTGTTATAAGTATATACGGATGATAAACTTTCCTTGCAAAAATTTTTATAATGGAAAAATTTCTCAATACTTCAAAAAAAGTTATTTTCTGTCAATTAATTCTGTGTACAACATTTTCATAAATCTGTATACTAATAAAAGAAATTGAAATCAGAAATAAAAATGTAAGAACTATGTATATTAAATTGCAAAATGAATTGCATGTATGTCTCCGTAGTCATTAGATATCATTTATAAAAAAAAATATAAAGCGCTAAGAATTGCAAAATTTTTTTTATAGCGAATTCAATCACGTGTGTTAAATTATAGTCTATTCTTCATCGATGAACTTTCTGAACTCGTACATATTGATGTGGAATAAATTTAAGTGAAACAAATTTAGTGTGTTTCAAACTTCAACTTATTGTGTATGCGCTAGTTTAAATAGTTCAATAAAGAATAAGCTTTTTATTAGTGCATACTCAAAGCTACTATACATGAATAGCAAACCATATAAATATTTTAAACAGATACCTAATAATGTTGTTATTTAACAGAATATACATGTATTATTTCGTTGTCAAAGTATTATGCCGCGGCATTTAGATATTTTATATAAAGCAGCCTTTAATGCGAATTAATCTAGTGTAGTTTGAGTGACCGAATTATAGAAAGTTTTTTACATGGAAAAAATGTATTAATAGCAGTAGCTGTTATACATAGCTAACAGTTTAATTGAAAACAATCTTACTAATTCAATGACAGTATTAATGAAACAAATATGCTATACTCTTGTTTTCATAAAATGTTTTTTATTTTATTAAAACATAATTCTGTTATTGAATAAACATTGTTTTCAATTATACTGTTATTGGCTAATGAGCTACTAATTTTCTGTGTAGAAAAAAATTGTCAGACAAACAATATGTTTAGAAACTTTCGTCAGAAAAAAATGAGATCTCATAAGGAAAGGCTGTATGAGGTCGTTAAATTTTTAAAATAATTGATATAATATCGGTACATGCAATATAAGATTTACATCCGCATTCATCCGCATTCATGACCAAAGTTAGAAACGTGATACGTAACGTTGTGTATCGTATTAAAAATGCAAATCAATGCAAATCAATGCGAATATACCTCCTCGCTAAATCGACCGAGTATATGAGACAGAATTAAAACCACGTCTGCATATATTTTATTAATATATTATCATAACAGAGATTCTCGCTGGCGTCTCAGGTCAAGCTTATATATTGTTAGCCCTTCGGCTCTGACAGGCCTCGAGTGGCCGACACCCCGGTATCGAGTACACGTCAATTATAGCTACATCTTGCATGCTGTGAAGCTTCGTTTCAGGAAAATTCAATTGCCATTAGGATTAATGTGTTTAGGCATTGTGCGACAATTAGACAACGAGCGTGCAGTGTCAGCTTCGTTTGCGGTAATTCTAGGCAGTAGTCGCTTACACTTGCAGCATCGGCGTGTGCGTATTCCGTCCAGTTCTGTGTTTCCTCCTTGTTTTTTTTTAGCGGTGATGACAACGCGCGAACACGCGCATGATTGCGGGACACCGTGACCGAATGCCGAACTGTGCTGCGCTGGCCAGAAGCTGCCAGCACTGTAGTACTGTTGACGAGTCGCCTGTCGCCGCCGCCGTGCGTTCGACCAATCAATTGACGTCGGAGCGGTCGGAGCCACGCGAAGTGCGCCGCGAGGCGGCGAGTTGTGACGTTCTGCCTGGTTCTGATGACGTCGCGGTCAGCTGATCGCGTGAAGTTGCCTGCAAGCAGCAGTGTCAGTTCGTCTATTGTTGTTGCGCCTCCCCGTGGCGTTTCTTGTTTTCCACGACGACCACGACCCGTTCTATTCAGTCTATTTCGGTCGCCTCCAGTTTCCGAGTCTCTTCCAGTCTCGTTTCCCGAGACATTTTGCCCCGTTCTCCCTCGATAGCCCGGAGAAAATCGCCATGGGTCTCGTGTGCTCAACGGCTCAGGTATGGCTCGGAGATAAGATGACTATCGCATATCCGTCTCATCCTTCTTAGTAACGTAGATCTTTCTTCTTTCCGTTTTCCTCTTTGTTTACCGAAACTAATAATGTACTTTCTGTCGAGATTATTCGTAGCAGTGCTTTATTATAATTATGCTGCGATTACAGTTGTATTCCATTGTTGATCCCTGGGATTGTCACGCAGTTATGTTTGTTTTATTGCCTCTGCGAATAAAGACATATTACACTTAACTCTTTCTTTTAACACAATTGAACCAATTTTAATTTAATATTCTTTGGGTGTGTAAAAAATCTTTCAGAGATTTGAATGAGTCATTGAATATCTACTTATGTCATCATATTTGTTATTTGATTATACATATATGTCTATTATTGATTTTAATATACATATATATTAAGAAAACATAGTATGTCAGTGCTATTTTTAAAGATTTCCTCATGGCAAGATAGAAATATTTTAACACTGTCAAAATGTAAGACTGGATTATACATATATGAAATGTTTACTACTGTATATTTTTGTTTTATTAATTTATGAATTATTTGGGCTCTACATGGCTCTCTTTTATCATATAGCTTGCGTGCTTGTGCGGAAGCACAGCTTGCAGCTTCTGCTGCTCTCAATGTCCCTCGTGCAGGAACAGCACAAGCACTCGCATCATGTATGCGCTGCTCTTGTTGCTGGGAACTATTGCAGCCTGTATTACTCTGGCTCCTGGTCTCCAAAATGCTCTTAAAAAGGTAACATCAGAAACAATGATTACATATTCAGCAGAATGTTTATTTTTCAACTGTTGGAAATTCTCTTTACCGAGATAAGACTGTTCCTCTAAATCTAAAAGTATAATCCAATAAGCACTCCCAAAATAAATATTCTGCTGAACGCGATCAATCTGAAATAAAGTAGAAGCGCGTTAATACTGCGATTTTTCAAACACAGGTCCCGTTCTGTGCAAACAGCTCCTCTAATTATGTTCCATCAGAGGTCACTCTCAACTGTGAGTCTGCAGTCGGTTATTTAGCTGTCTATAGAATATGCTTCATTCTTTCCTTGTACTTTTTCTTGATGTCTGTAATAATGATCAGGGTAAAAAGTTCACACGATCCACGGGCAGCTATACAAAATGGGTAAATTAAATTGACACATATTGCAGTGTGGCGTTTTAAAACTGACTAGTGATGTTTATGTGAAATTGTCAGATTCTGGGCAATCAAGTATCTTTTGATAATTGGTGGAATCATTGGCGCTTTCTTCATCCCGGAAAGATCATTCGGCTCTACTTGGATGTATTTTGGGATGTTAGGAGGTTTCCTTTTTATAATTATTCAGCTAATTCTAATTGTTGATTTTGCCCATTCTTGGGCTGATGCTTGGGTAGGAAATTATGAGGAAACCGAATCAAAAGGATGGTAAAGATCATTTTTGTGGCCACTTTAATGTTTAATCATGCAACGCAGGTGTTTTTGTTATGAAATATATGCTTTTAGGTACGCTGCACTGTTAGGTGCATCTGTCTTCAATTATGCTATCTCTATTACTGGAGTAGTGCTACTTTATGTATATTATACACATGTAAGGTTATTAACTATGTTTCTTTATCTAGCTTTAAGAAAAATATCTTCAAGACACAGGATTATTCACTTGTTTTGTGTATTTACAGCCAAGTGAGTGTGCCCTAAATAAGTTTTTCATTTCGTTTAATTTAATTTTGTGCGTCATTACCAGTATTGTATCAATTTTACCGACTGTGCAAGAACATCAACCGCGATCTGGACTGCTTCAGTCCTCTATTGTAACATTATATGTGGTATACTTAACATGGAGCGGTATATCAAACAGCCCAGGTAGATGTCAATGATTTACTGAGATGAAAGCTCTTAGCAATCCATATTTTATTCTTGATTTGTTATTACTTGAATTTACAGATCGAGCGTGTAATCCTGGTTTTCTCCCTGGTATCTCGAGTCATGATGTCAATACACAAAATCGTGTTACATTTGATAAGGAAAGCATTATTGGACTAATAATATGGTTTAGCTGCGTTTTATACAGTTCCTTACGTACAGCGTCCAAATCATCAAAGATTACAATGTCTGAAAATGTATTAGTTCAGGATAACGGAGCTGGTAAATATTAGTTGGATGTTTTTCTTTATTGTATGTATATATTTTAGTAACTTTACATTTGTGAAAGCATGCTGTTCTGTCTGTATCAAACTAGATATTAAGATTGAAATGAATTGAAATTTGACCAATCAAAGCAAAGTTTATTAAATATTAGTTTTCTTTCTTCCGATTTTCTTTTTTTTTTTTCTGTCAAATTTCAATCCAATTGTAGTCTTAATTGCTAGTCTAATAATTGGTTTTCTTCCTTTTATAAATGTTAACTGTTCATGAAAGGTTCTTTTTGAATTCATCTACAGTAGTATTACTATTACTTTTTTGTATTAAACAATATAAATCTTTCCATAGTTAGGAATGCGGGAGAGCAGTCTCTTATCGGCAATGAAGGTAGGCACACACTATTTTACAAGTAGAATTTATTTTCTAGTTATGAAACTTGTTATTTGCATTTCTATATCTTTAAAATAATATATTCATATATTTGAATATTTGCACAAATGAAGTTATTGACTAATTTATATACAGATAATTAAAAATATATTTTCTATATTTATAACTATGTAGTATGAAATAACTAGATTTTTTACGTCTGCCTAGCTGGTTCTCCCCCACTTAATCAAATCTTAATGAATAAATTGCGCTATTTGTGCGCTTTCAAAATCCGCAAAAAAAAATTTTTGCGTTTTTTTTCGTTCAGCTAAAAAAAATTTGTTGTAGGGAGCTGAGTAGGTTGTTAGTTAATCCCCTGCCCCTCCCCTCCTTCTATGTGTTAATAACAACCGATTTGGAAAATCAAACCCTTAAGGGACTTTCCTCTTGGAGCAAACAGTCATTTTCATCCTTAAGTTGTTTAAAATTGCAAAATTACGCTATCTACCTATGTAAAATATATCTTCGATTTATGCGCTATTATTCCCAAGCAATTTCAATTTTATTATATAATTTATTCATTAACATTTGGTTAAGTGGAGGAGGGG
>NW_017297471.1:452956-464192 GCF_001594075.2 Trachymyrmex cornetzi
GGGGGGGGGGGGGGGGGGGCAGATATAGATTTTTTGCTTAGTAGTTAGTGTGTGTTTACCTTTATTCCCTTTTTTGTTACCATCACAAACACATTACAGTATAATTTTTATAATATTAAAATTAAGTATTAGATGCTGCAAGTTAATTTCTAATTTTTCCTTTAATTTTAGTACATATAATATATAATGAAGGAACGTCTATACACGTGCATATTACAGCATGCTGTCAGAAACATTTATGAAAGCCAGTGCTTGTTCAGTATTTTTATTTGCAGCTTAGTAGCTTTTTCTTTTGTGTTATTTCTTGTTTTCCTAAATGTAACCAGATTATACTACAGTAGAAGGACGCAATCCTGATGCAGAAGGTGGAAAGGAAGCTAAGGTTTGGGACAATGAAGAAGAAAAAGTGGCATACAACTGGAGTTTCTTCCATCTTATGTTTGCTCTTGCTACTTTGTATGTTATGATGACACTCACTAACTGGTATAAGTGCGTATCTATAATATTAAACTATATTTGTTTTAATCCATCAATGTCACTATATTGATACCTTTAATAGACCAAACTCCAGTCTGGATACATTAAATGCAAACAATGCTTCAATGTGGGTGAAAATTATTTCTTCATGGATGTGTTTGGCTCTTTATGTATGGTCATTGGTAGCGCCTGCCATTTTCCCGAATAGAGATTTCGCTTAAACTTCTGGATTTATTGTAAGCCAAAATCTAAGAGTTTACAACAGGTATTTATATCTCGATATTGTAATGTAGTATTATAAGAAGTGATAACCAAGTATCTGTTTTAATATAATTTAAAAATCTTATGTTACAGACATTTCTCTGCTTATGATCTAACATTGAAATGCTAATGATTACATTTAAGCCAAATAACGCAATATGAAATATTGCATATTAAAATATATATTGATATATTTCTAAGAAGTAGATGTTCTATATAAAAATTTACTTTGTCAACAGTAATTATGTATTTAACATAGATATATGCAGAATAAACTGCATGTAATTTTAATTACTAAACTTATATAATATTAACTAATTCTTAGATTATATACAATTTAACTATCAATTTAATGATGTGCTTTATTCTGAGAGACTAACAGTTATATTATTATCATATGCTTTATATGTTATAAGAATCAGTTCTGTTAATGCCATATATATAATTAGATGTGTAAAATTATGGTATATAAAGATATATGATAGGAAAATTATATTTTTATTTATGTTTCTAATTTATGAAATTTATGATTATTTGAAAAATTATTTCAGCATCTATTCGATTTTTATACTATGCAATACGTTGCATGTACTCAAATAATATTGCTGTACCACTGATGCATTTATAACTAGTTTATAATTGATAATTAACGCATACATATGCGTTATTGCAATATATATTAATTGCATATATACGTATTCTTATCAAACATGTGACTCTATTCATATAAAATAACATAATTAAATACATTAGATGGTGCTGCTAATTAAAAGTTGTAGTATTTAGAAATTACTTTATTTAGTGGGGATGATTACAAGAACTGTATTTTACTTATTAATGTGTTTATTTCATTCTCTTTCAATTATTGTTTCTTACAGTTATTGTTTTATGCTTTTATTTTCAGCTAAAACAGCCTCAGTTTAGAGCTTTCTTGTAATATCATCCGTCTTTTGCAAAACGTACGTAGCTACAACTATAAAAGAAGTTAATGAGAACTGATCTTACGAATGAATACTATTAAGGGTGTAGGATTAGACAATTGTCATATGTGATAATTTTTTGCAATTCTGTGGGTGCGGTCAAAGTCTCACTAGAAATGTTTTGAAGCTTTCGAGATTGACCAATTAAAAGAAAGAATTTTACGAATTGATCGATCAAAGAATGTTTAAAGCATTTTTAGCATTACGTTGACCCTACATCATGGTACATAAAAAATTATTCTTCAAAATAATTTTTTTATGAAATATTTACGTAACTATATGTAAGTCTACGGAAAATTATTTTTTTATTAATAATTAAATAATACAAAACATTACTTTACTCACTCATTTATATTCAGTTTTTTCTTTATTCTTATCTAAATCAATAAAATAAATAAATATATATGTATAAGCTCTACTTTTATGACTATAGCTATGTAAATACAACTAAATTGTCATAGTTATTAGAAGATACTATAAAACAGCTTTATGTATCATTTATTTTAATCTTATAATTGCATTTGGTATGAGAAAAAATGTTATAACGATTATGTATATGATCATATGACAAGCATTATGTATATAAGATTAAAACCAGCAAAATTAAAACTTTTTTTTCAGTGATGTTTGGAAAGAATAATAGATTTTAAGGTTTTAGATTTTTTCTGTACTGTGTGTATTTATGTATATTATTGTGATAAATTAATCTAAACTTCTCCTATTCATTATGCTATATATTATGCGTGATATAACTGAGAATTATATTCAAGAGAAATTATATATGTAAGCTATATTCCTTGAACGATGTATGTAATATGTAAAAGTAAAGGACAAAAAAGATTAAAAAATTATATGAAATGCGCATTTAATACTATTAACAATAATCACATTTTATATATTATCCAAGATTTTCTGAATGATTTTTTTATTTCTTAGTCAAAAAATATTTGTACATGAAATTATTTTACGTTATGTCTTCTCTCATGGATATATACTAAAATAAATTATATCGTCTGATTATTATAGAGTCAACGTACTAATCATAGTTGCTTGCTTACATTTTTTATTATCTATATGTTTGATATGTAGGTACAAAAATTTTTGCCTTTTAATTTTTTAAATATTTGTTAATATTTTATACATTATTAATTAATTTTCTATATCTTTATTGCTTACATAAAAAAGGCATTGAAGCATGCAATGTCAATCCGTACGCATCACGAATTATATAGTATTGTCTATAGTATCTTGCCTGAGCGTAAAAGTAGTATTCTTCGTGTTAAGTTTATTGTACGAGAATTAACAGGAAACTAATATGTACAATTAATCTTATGGCCATATTTATCATTGCTACGTATAAAAGTGTAAATATATTTTTAATTACATAAAGTGAGGTCAGTGGATACTCATTAAAAACATGGAAAAACTTTTTATACGTACATTTCATTTGTGTGGATTCTACTAACTACTTTCCTACATAAAAAAAGTTTGAACTAATTTTTGCAAAATAATTTCTCTTTTTCTCCAATACTTTGTATCTACTATAATTTTCCTACACATTATACATTAATTATTAAAAATTTAATTAAAAACGTTATGTACAAATCCGTAGAGCTATTGTAGTCAAGCTAAAATATTTGGTCAAAATCAAACTGAAATTAAAATAAAGTCATTCCACTTTGGATGATTTTGTTATATCCTTTTTGTATATCGGTTTCTTCAATATATAATTTCTCATATTCTGGAACGGTGTGTCGAACAGTAGCGTGAGAACTATTGATATAAGAAGAATCCCTCCTATTTCTTTTAGATTTACCTGAAATAAATTATAGGCGTTTAAAATAATATTACATTTAATTAAATAATTTTATAAATAGATGAGTTGTAAAATGGACAAGAAATTTTACATCTGTTTTAAGAGTACAAGACTTACCATTATCCTCAAAAAATCGTAGTGATCCGCAGTGCGGGTTTGTCCAACATTGAAAAAAAATATCGGGAATTGCGTCAAATAGACGGCGTAACTAATTCTCGTAGTAACGAGGAATCCTCGCCAAGAGAATACTTGGTTCAAAAATGCTGCGAATTCAATAATGCAAAACATATTATTTGGAGATAATTGCTATTTATAAAATGTTAACTTCGCAATATTAACGCGATAATAATTACCATTTGAACTGCCGGTGTGCTGCGTTATCGCTATCCAAAGAAACAGGCCGCACCACCCGATAGGAGCGAACGCGTTATAAGCTGCCGCATGAATCGGCTCGTATACGTAATCAATAGAACCCATTTTAGAAGGGCAGATAATAGCCGCCAAAAACATTAGGCTACACACAGTCCATCCTATATAGAGAGTTGTCTGAAAACATTGGAAATTAGTATTATTTATCGCACAGTCAGAGAAAATCATAGTGGTGACAATATTGATAAAAGTGACAACTACACAAGTTTTATGTGTATAATTAATGTACATACAATTTTACATATAAAATAGTATAACTAGGCGCATATTAATTCTACTTGTATAGCTTTATAGTTGTTATCTTTATAGTTGCTATCACTATGTCTTTTTTTCTGATTGTAAATATCGCATATGTAGACAATTAATGCAATGATACTCACTGTGCCCAGTTTGAAATCCTTGGGTAAATTTCGCAGGAAGTAACCTGCGAAAATTCCAATGATGTAAACGGTCAGTCTGTGTGACGGTAATGTGTACGAGTAATCCGCAGTATCGAATAATTGTCTTATCCTACAGAAGAATAAGATATGAATAATATATTTGAAATAATCGATTTTTTTCTTGCTGCAACGCAAACATTGATTTACTTACGACGTGCCATAATATACGTAATTGTTGAGATCTTTGGTATACGTGACGTAAAATCTCAATATCGTAGACATCAAGGCCATTGTACCGAGTACAATAGCGCCGATCTTTGGCTTTTTGTACAAGAGTAATACCAACACAGGAGAAATCGCGAATAATTGTGTGTCTATTCCTATATGATGCGTGTGCGTAAGACACTGAAAGCAGAAAACGGTTTATCTCTCAATGAAAATATAGGCTAAAAGTCAAACGCGTCGAAATATTTAATTTCTTGCTAATATTCTTACACAATTGGAAAATTTGTATTAAATTTAACACATTTCCATATCCTAAATTTACTGTGTAAAAAAACGTTCTGTTCTCTTTTTAAATCTTAATGTTTGCGTTTTATTTCTTTATCTTCTGGATAACTACTTTATATGTATTTTACCTACCATATTCTCAAATCCGAAATAATTGTGAATAAATAAGAAATTCCGCCACCATGTTCTCTTGCAGATTTCCGCGTGATTGGTCACCACCAGCGGCCACTGCGGTCCAGATCCGATGTACGGCATAATGTAAGTACAGAATAATATCAGCGCACCTAAAGTAGGCACTAGCCTGAAACATTGCACGTATTGAAAGAAAACCATTTTCTATTTTCATTTATATGATTAAGTTAAGACCATATATCAATACCTTAGCAAACGTGATAAATATTCGTTTTTAATGTCCAAAATTCCAGACCTTTTTAATCTACCGACGAACAAATATGTCGTTAATAAACCGGATAACATTATAAATGGATCAGTATACAGACTAGCCGCTCTTCCGAAGACGGTCCATGGTTTACCTAGAAACTACGTCGAAAAATTATCGTTTACTTCCAAACAAAATATGCATCCGTGATAAAAATTAAGTTTTATTAATCAGACGGTGGATAACATTTTATTCACATGATAAAAGTATAATATTCTACATTATATTCCAATGTGATATATTATTTACATATACATTTTATTTATATTTTTATAACAAGATTATAGGAAATCTTCAAGATTATAATTTTGAAAGTTTATTTTATCTGTGAAAAAGAAATAATATCGAACACGAATATCTTTCGAATCTACGTGTTATATTTTCCGAGTTATATATTCATAAATTTATATTTGAAAATGAATAATTTACGACGTACCTCGCTCATGTAAGTTCGGTTTACGTAAGGGATAAAGAATACTGCCATGCTCTTGTGAGATACGAGCAATAAAACGCTGTTTAAGAATCGGATACCGTGAAGCGACGCTATGTCGCCTTGCGGTCTTTCCAACGAGAATAATTTCAGGATGTTGCGCTTCAAAGAAAACGATAAAAGCAATTCGCTGACCGGTATTTTGCAATGATCGTAGAATGTAGCTACGAGTGTCAGAACGAACACGGTGACGAAGAGAAGACTGAAAAGAACGTGAAAATTATTCAATTAATTCAAACTGTTAATATTCAGCGTTTTAACTTAGCAGTTTCAAATTTTGCGAAGATTTATAATAAATGTTCCATTTAAAAAAAAAAAAGTCGAGAATTTTAAATATTTATGAAAGTTTATTGTGAAAATCGATAATTTATGATGCATACACTGAGAAAAAAATGTTTGGTATTTGTAACTATAATTACATATCACTATAATTATGGTTATTACTGCTATAATAATAATAACAGTAACTATGTATATAGTTGGCAACCTAAAATGACTATATAATTATAATTGTTATAACCATAAAATAGTTAAAATTACCATAAATATAAAAATGATTCAAGCGACTATAATTTTATAGTTATATTTTGGGACAACTATAAAAAATATGGTCACTTGAATCATTTTTATAGCAATTTCAACTATTTTATGATTATAACAACTATAATTATAGTCATTTTAGGTTGCCAACTACATACATAGTTACTATTATTATTATTATAGCATAATCATAATTATAGTGATATGTAATAATAGTTACAAATACCAAACATTTTTCTCTCAGTGTATCATTATGATTGGATAAATTAATTTGTTGCCATTTTACAACATAGATCTTAAGAAATTATTTTTGAAAAGCTAAATACATGAATATTTTGAAGTATTTTATTATATATAATATATTAAAAAATAACTGTTATATTATATTATATACACATATATATATATATATATGTGTATATGTTAATACGTTATTAAAATGGTATTAATATAATATAATACAATACAACATTAAGACATGATTCAAACAAACATATTTTTACCTGGTGACGACAGTCGCTTTTGACAGAACGAGTTCCGGCCTCACTTGGCACAAGTTCTGGTCCACTTGCAGCGAAATTTTAAGTCCTGTCTGTGCTGTGTACTTTGAAATTGTATGTTGAAGAGATGCTTTCACATCCTGGGCTGTACATGATGCGGGTGTGCATATGGCCCAATTTATGTTGCTAAAACGCGGTACTCTGTGGCCGGGCTGAAAATCCAAAAATAAACTGTCTTATAATCTGTAATATTATATTACATAGAATTATATAGAAATTTAACTGTTAGCGAATCTAATATAGAAATTGAAATCGTTAGATTGTGCTGATAAAAAAATAAATCTGTACTACAGACATGCGAATTTTAATGTCATATATTACTGAAAAGATTAATTAGAATGTCATAAATCTCGCGAAAAAGATGGTGAGCTGACAAATTACGTTCTTGAGAATTACCATAATATTCTCTCTCACTCTTTCTCTCTCTCTCTCTCTCCACCATAAAAATTAATCCTATTATGCAGTTTCTCCTTCATCTTTTGTAATTTTTTATAAAGAAGTGTCCGTGAATGTCCGTAAAAAATTATTATTACGTATCGTTTCGTTAAATATTTATAACATACTAGAAAAAAATACAGAAAATGAAGAAACATTAGGGAAACCTGACATGTATTATGTCGATTATATCTAACTGACGCGATAATAGAATGTTCTTTTCTGAGATGATCTTCCATGAGATCTTTCGTAATAAGTGACCGTCAGTGAGAATTTTAATATACTTGTCGCACAGATGTTTTTGAAAGAGTTGCGGAAGTCTATTAAAAGCATATGATTGTGAGAGACATGGATAAAAGAGACGGGAAATGTTTTATAAATCACATTTCCACGTGAAGGTGGAACAAGCAATTCAAAAAGTAATTGATGCATTTGCTCAGTCAAGCAACCATAATTAATGCTCTTGGGTCTCGCTGTGAGCAACGTCAACACAGTACCGAATGATAAACATTAGCATCAATTTGATATGCTATACGCAACATTACAGACGATTGTTCTAACCGCACGCGTCGCATATTATTGTCTGCTATTATTATATAATCAGATTGTCGATCTAAGCAAAACAAATTTCCTGTATGGTTCATCAATCCACATTCCTATGCGATTTGTTTCATGTTTATTTTAGAGCCTTAATTAAGACGTTTTTCCTCAACAGTCATCGATATGATGTTATAAAAGTGAAGAATTATGATTTTTTCCTTATTCTATACGTCGAAAAAAATTTTTATTTATACCTTGAGATTCAATTATCCGGAAACATAATTGCGACAAATAACATTATAAGGTTTCTGTGACGTGTATAGAAGTTTCCGAAACAAATTTCTTATTTTTAAATTTAATTTGAATGTATCTCTATACTGAGAGAAAAATGTTTGGTATTTGTAACTATAATTACATATTACTATAATTATGATTATTACTGCTATAATAATAATAACAGTAACTATGTACACGGAGAGAATTTTCTTTTAAAATTTACCCTGAAAATATGGTGATTGTGGTACAATACAATATTTTAAAGATTTTTATCATGCACTTCAGTAAAATTGATCAAACTTATTTTATACTTTATTGTAGTTTTATTAATGAATGAGAGAGATTTATATTAAAATTCTTTGAAATACACACACACACACACACAATGTTGTTCCACGATTGTCATATTTTCAGGGTAAATTCTAAGAAAAAATTCTCTCCGTGTATATGGTTCTAGCAAATGTATATAGTTGGTAATCTAAAATGACTATATATATAATTATAGTTGTTATAACCATAAAATAGTTAAAATTACCATAAAAATTATAGTCACTCGAATAATTTTTATGGTAATTTCAACTATTTTATGGTTATAACAACTATAATTATATAGTCATTTTAGGTTGCCAACTATATACATAGTTACTGTTATTATTATTATAGCAGTAATAATCATAATTATAGTGATATGTAATTATAGTTACAAATACCAAACATTTTTCTCTCAGTGTAGATAACTCTCTAGAGCTATCAATGATATACTCGAGAAGATTGGAGCATTTCTTTTCGAGCAACTGTTTTTTTTTTCTTTTGTACAGTTCGTTTTACTCTATTAAAATTCAAGCTATGTCATCTGTCACAATCGCGATAGCGGTCTTTTATCTACGTCCGGCCGCCGATGTCCCTTGACTTCGTAGATTTACATTATGAATCCCGTAGCACAGGATTCACGAGTCTATTACATATTCATCAGGGATTAAATGTGTGCGCCAACGATGATCCTCTGAATGATTAAAATGCCGGGGACATTATATTTGGGGAAATACCGAACTGAAAATATTTTCCATTCGTTTCGATCTCTACACCCGATTTTTCAGATTAACTTTGTCGCGCGTAAATTTTATTAATTAACTTTATTCATTAATGCAAACTGCCTGAAAATAAATGGTATTTCTGCGAAGTATTCTCAGAATATTTAGGAACTCTCTCATGTACGAACCATCCGCGTTATCGTAATCTCGTGTCATTGAGAACCAGCGAGTAAATGGCGAAGCACAACTTAAGCATACGATTTTGATATTCTGCGTGCCTATACAACCAGCCATTCCGCTCGCGAACGTGAGATATCACCATAAGATGCGGTGATTGATTGCGAAATAATCGGTCACGTTGATTCGCATGGTGCATTACGAGAATACGCGCATTATACACTTACGTCGGTCATATTGCTGCGAAACGCATAATGCGAATGAAGCAGGCGATGTAGGTACTTGAGGTCCGGTCGAGACTGATCGACGTCCAGCTGCAAATATGCCAGGCAATACTGTCCCCGAATGCCATCCTTGCTCTCGACACCGACGCACTCGTCGAAGTCGCCGAATTGATTAACGTTTCCGCTCAGCAGACCGGAAGGCACTTTCGCGGTCGCGTCATACACTAAAATGTTAAAAGCGATCAATATGACGAAGATAGAAAGGTGGGACCGTCCTCTGTGAGAATGATCTTTACAATGTATACATTGCATTAACTCTTAAAATTGACGGTGAGTTTATTAGGCCTACTTAATTATAAATCTTTTTGTCAAAAATTTTAAACAATTCAATGTGAGATTCAATGTTTCCAGATTGCAGATGCAGGAGAATTAAATTTTAGAAAAATAAAAAAATTAAGAATAGAGTCTAAATGTAACGCACAATAAATATAAATAAGATATAAATTATATTTCTATCCATTATTCGCATTGCGTTTAATGTCTATTCTTAATTTTTCTATTTTTTAAATATTTAATATCTCTATTTTTATTTATAATATTTTTTCTATTGTGCGGTTCGACAGCTCCGGAGGATCAAGTAAACTTAATGGAGAATTTTTAATATCGAATATTGGAAGTTGCGATGTGATAATAATAATAATACTTGCGTGACACGTCGTTCGTAATATATAAAAAATTGCACGTTGTCGTGCACAGAATTCGGACAAAGAAAATAAAAGAAAGAATTTTACGACAACTGCAATATCTTGAAATCGTTGCCAAATCTCTTGTGTTGCGTACAGAATAGTATGAAATATTAATGCTTATCTACGAATAAAACGTGATGGTATGTACAATCATTTAATCGAATCGCTCATGAAAGATTATTAAATATAAATTCGTTCGTCGTTTATTTTCAGTTAAGGATCGATAACTACATGTTACGAGTTCCATTCTTGCAATCGTTCCGAAGAAGAGCTTCTCGAAACGAGATTTCCGTAATTATCGTCGCAGTATAATTTGATTTCAGATTACGTAGTGCTATCTTTAGTTCACTTTACATGAGTCACGCTTTCGAATATATTAGACTTATTAGACTTACTCGTAGATATATAGGCGTAACCAAGAGAGAGACGATTTTGGGGTTTTCGACTTCTTCTCTCCCGAATTTACAATTAAAAGTTATGATTTATAAAACCTGATATTTCTCCATTTAAAATTAAAAATATGAAGGAGACTTTTTAAACTCTAAAATATGTAAAGAGAAATAATTTGTTAGCGTAAAAAAATTGCTGTTTATGTGATAATACACGGAGAAGATTTTATACTTAAAATTACTATAATGTGGTAGTAGCTGCAGTCTTCATGTAAATTATTAAGTTTAAATGCTATAGTTATTTTTTTAAAAACAATAATATTAGGTGTTGAACTTAATTCCTGCCATTTTTTGTCTCCAAAATTGATTTGTTTCGAAGAGAAGATGAGTGAATACCTTAATCAAAGTAATTTCCTCCATTTTCTACTTTATTACTAATTAATACTTTATTAATAATACTTTGATTAAGGTATTTCTCTTCGAAACAAATCAATTTTGGAGACGAAAAACGGCAGGAATTAAGTTCAACACCTAAT
>NW_017297471.1:464303-465739 GCF_001594075.2 Trachymyrmex cornetzi
TGTTTTCATGTTAGAATATGGCTTAACAAAATAATTACTTTATTTATGTGATAAAAATTAGTATTACCATAGTAAAAGTTAAGTCGGAATCATGTTGTAAGAGTCCATCGAAAATATAAGACATAGTAAAGTCTAATTTAAAATTGTATTAACCCTTATCGTACCATCTACAATTTGGTGCTTCATCCATACCATCAAGGGTCACTTCAAATCTCTTCGTTTTTTCTCACCTCTTCAAAATAATTTTAAAAATCTCTAAAAATTCACCAACATACTTTCAACTTTCTAGAATAAATATTAACTCTTTATTTTGGAAAATAATAAAATGTAGTATAATTTATAATTACCGAAAGACTCAAAGAAACTTGCACGAACAGGAATCGCTCAGTCACTAGTTACCCATATTAGTACGGTAAGGGTCAAAACTTAACATAAAATTTTCTCCGTGTAAAATTGACAGATCTTCTCCCTCCGGAAAAAATCCTGAATATGCCCATGCTCTATCAGTAGTCAACTTACTTTTGAGCGCCCATAGTGTGAACTTGGCGAGCTCCTCGTGGAAGATATCGGCGTGTCGTTTACATTCCGCGCTGACACCACCCGCGCCGGGATCGTAAGGAGGAAGGATTTGCAATAATCTGCGTGCCTCGAAATCGATTTTCTCGGGGAAGTCCTCTGAAAAAGCAAACCCTTTTAATGCGAGGAATCTTTTTAATGCCTTTCAATATCTGGGAATCTCGGATATTCGCGTATTAAGTAGTATTAAAGAAGTTTATCCTTGATTCGTATTAAGTCGTACGAAAGCGAAAAAAACTCGTAAAAAAAATCAAGAGGCCTTTCTTTCTCTTGGCCTCCCTCTTTCTCATGAATTAGTACATCGCCGAGGCATTCACGTAAATCGCTGGCTACGTGGCTTGTGTTCAAACAGAGAAACTTTATCAACGTAAAAGCCACGCTTGCCTGACATTGGCATGATAATGCGAGAGCGTTATTAAGATACATCCCGACGTGGCGTGCTGGTTCGCAAACGGTGACGCAATTTAGAATTAAACGGAAGTGAAATTTTCGAGAAAGGTCGATGTACGAGTCAGTTAGCATAATTCCAGTGGGTGTTGTACAGAAAATGCTAATGTATCTGAAATGTAACTCGATCTATCTCGCAATGTTTAAGAAGGCAATCTCTATAACGCAGATTAAATTAAATTTTCAATTCGAAGTTTTTCGTTTTCCTTTCCATCTCTTTCTCTCCTACACCGAAAAGAACACTAATGAGCTAATGAAATAATTCAATAAAATTGAATGAGACAATATGGGGCATTCTTTTACAAACCGAACACTTTTTTTTTCGACATTTTTAAATCGCTTCAAACTTTTTTTACCAATTGTAGGTATAAAATAAGCGAACACGTGTATCGGGATTTTTTTTTTTAATTTAT
>NW_017297471.1:466120-466526 GCF_001594075.2 Trachymyrmex cornetzi
CTTTCTCGTTCCGAGCGGCGCTTGCGATATCTGCATGTCTCGTACCATATTTTCAACTTTTCAGTTTAAAAGAACAATTATTATCTATATTTAGTGTAATGAAACATTCATATTTGATATGGTACAAGAAAATGTATGTAAATCTGTAAATCAATGATGAAACGAAAGTGTGTACAACATTTTTATTACAATGATATATTTTCAATTATTGGAACATTTAGGTTTCGAAGGTTTCGAATTAAATATACAAAATTATATTTAATGTTTCTTTTAATTTGTTATTGAAATTCAATTTAGTTAAAAGTATTACTACACAGAATGCATAAATATTATTTTTTGGTACGTTACAATTTCGAAATTGAATTTCAATAACAAATTAAAAGAAACATTAAATATAATTTTGTAT
>NW_017297471.1:466718-472439 GCF_001594075.2 Trachymyrmex cornetzi
AAATTTTCACATTTTTTAGTAAATTTTTCGAGGAATCCGATAGTATTTGTAAAAAATAAATTAACTCCGGGCGTCATGGTCAAAATTAACTTTTAAGATTTAATTTGCAGAAAAAAGTATTTTTTTTTAAAGTTGAGGTTAGGAACATAATTTCATCAAAAAGCTGATGTAATAACGTTTGAAATGAAAAAAAAAAATTGTTCTACTATAAAAAACGACGTAGATACGATGACTTGAAAATTACCATAAAAGGCAAAATTAACATAAAACTCAAAATTTAAAATCGCTATTTCTTCGAAAATAAATTAAAAAAAAAAAATCCCTATACACGTGTTCGCTTATTTTATACCTACAATTGGTAAAAAAAGTTTGAAGCGATTTAAAAATGTCGAAAAAAAAAAGTGTTCGGTTTGTAAAAGAATGCCTCATATATAAGATCATTGATCTACATCGAATAACGTTATTCTGTATAAAATTATGCGGTGAAGATCAATGTATAAATTTCCCAGGGTATTTTCAGGCTAATCTTAAACCGGCATTATCATGCATAATTAATCAATTCGAAAAAGAAGTTCTTAATTTATAGCATGTTAAGGATAATTATTTTATAATTATAATTAATATACGAAAAGTAAGATTTTGCTGAAATATCTAAAAATTTAGATACCGATCTAAAAAAAAAGTCGGACCATCAAAATAATTATGTAGAGAATTCACGAGAGAATTGTGAGTGCAAGAAAATGAAAGCAGAAACACTTTTGACATTCTAGCAACCAATTTTAGCGTCCTATTAATTATTTTAATAGTTTAAAAAATTTATTTGCAGATCTATATCCCTACACGGAGAGAAATTTTCTTTTAAAATTTACCCTGAAAATATGGTGATTGTGGTACAATACAATATTTTAAAGATTTTTACCATGCACTTCAGTAAAATTGATCAAACTTATTTTATACTTTATTGTAGTTTTATTAATGAATGAAAGAGATTTATATTAAAATTCTTCGAAATACACACAATGTTGTCCCACGGCTGTCATATTTTCAGGGTAAATTCTAAGAAAAAATTCTCTCCGTGTAGTTAAATTTTTAGACATTTTAACAAAAATGCGTTTTTTTCATGTAATATTTCTAGGTGTGTTGTAAAATATCGAAAGAATTAATCAGAATCTGATAAACCGATGACATAATTTTTTTCTACCTGTCAGTAAGATTAAATATGTATATATTGTAGAATATAAATCGAATTTCAAAAGCGTAGATGTCGAGTAGAAAGTGGTGTTGCATGAGTATCGCGATTGCATCACAGGCGCATAAACTCTCTGCATTAATTATATGTTTACACATTAATATGGCAATTGACATAATACCTTAACGACGCGGTTTGTATTTTTGATTCTTCAATATATTATACTTTGAATTTTATTATAGCTATCGATTATCACTTGTTCGCGAGCTCGCACGGTTTTGAGCAACATTGTCTCGAGCATTGCCTGGTCTTTCCATGGTAGCGGATAATCGACCCGGATTCCATTGTTCTATTGAGGATACAATGACATTTTCTCGCGGTAACGTGTGGCAATCGAACTAAAAAATAGAGCCGGACATCCACGGAGAGTACGAGTGCGACGTCGCGTCGCGTCGGTGTCGAAATCGGGACGCGGCGCGACGCAGCGGTCTCCGCGCGAACGGAATCACTTAGCATTGTGGTTTACCTGTCCTGAACCACTGTGGCAATCTGCTATAAAATGTAATTTTAATACATGAATATACAGTGTACACCCAGTAAACTTCAACTAAAAACATAACATTAATATTATCATTTCGAGGATTGGAAAAGTTATTTTACAAAAATAATTGGTTACAGTTACAGCTTTTTTCTTAATAAGTAATTGTATATAGATGCGGTTACAAATTATCGATTTTGAAAAATAACACGTTACAATTATAGTTACTCTTAGGTTAATTTTGTGTATTGCTATTTTAAATACAAACATTTTATACATTTCTGACATTTGATACAAAATAACTATAAAAGTAATTATTCAATTAATTGAAAAAGAAAAAGAAAAATCGGGCTCTTGATAAATATATCACAAATACCGAACGTTTCAACTTAATTCAAGCCATCTTCAGCAGTGTAGTATAATAAAATCTCTTGATTAATAATTCCAAACATCTTAGTAGTCTTGTATGATACCACTTACTTAATACATTTCAAGTAACAGCAAATCAAAGTCATACGGTGCAGCAAGTGAGTCTCCCAGATTACCAAATCGGAAGTATGCAACCGTCATTTAGCTGTTCGACTAAGTGCGAGCTAAATAAAAAAAATATATAAAGTATATCAAAAAGACTGCCGAAGATAGCTCGAATTAAGCCGAAACGTTCGGTATTTGTGATATATTTATAGTACTGAGAAATATATGCGTATATAATCGCTCCAATTACTGCGAGTTTAGGCTCTTAATCGCCCGTGTTTTCTTTCTATCGTTTAAATTAAATTAATTACCAAAAATATCTCAAACAGCACAAAGTCTAAAATTGTGACATCTTTAAGTCGTCTTTAAGTCGTCTTTTAGATGCAAAAAAACGTCTTACGACTTGATTTTAGCCACTTTTTGTCAAAAATAACTAATTATAAGTTGAGCTACTATAAATGGAAAGAAAGGAACAAAGTTAAATTACAGTTATTGAAAAAAGTAACTCTAATTCTAACTTCGTTACATGTAACTAGTTACTTTCCAACTCTAACAATTTCATTCAACTCAACAAATTGTTACGTACAACATGTGATATATTGTTGAGTATGACATTAATGTTATGTTGCGTTCAGTCGGTGTATAAGCAATAGGCAAAGAGAGTGATTCGTATCGTTAGTTTACTCAACAAGAGATCTGCGTTTGGACGTTAACCTTGTATACTTGTATTTAAATGTCTTCGTTTTACATCAAATTTTCTCGTGGGTTATATTTAAACAGGCCAACATGATAATGACACAATTTACTTATTACGTAAGGTCTAAGTTAAGTAGGTTTCACTTTACTACTAAATCCAAACCCAAACCGGTTTGGCGGTCAGATAGATGATAGCCAGATATAGTTGATCCTGTTGCATGGCATCACATGCGAGACGCATGGTAATTAGAGAACGCTCTTAAGCAGAAATCTCGTGTTATGCACGCAAGCACGAAATCGTATTACGAAACGCGATAATGATCGGCGGTGTCAACCTATCATGTAAATATCTTTACATCCTCCATTGTGATTTACGACGTCTTGTTGTGTAGGCAATTAACGTATGGGCAAGGAGGGTCGGATACGTAGGTACCTGTGTATCTTCATTATAACTACTTGTCAGATGCGCTCATTGCCAGCCTCTGACGTTGATTCTATACATCTCGAAGAGATGACTAATAATTTATTTATACTTGGGAAAAAAAATCGTCTGTTCTTTTTGGTAGTTTACAATTTAATCTTTATTTAATTAAATCAAAATCGTCGGATATCTAACGATTATTATTTGCTGAATAAATAAATCACATCTTAAATCATTCCGTCCGCTAAAAGTGAGTAATACGTCAAAATTTGTTTTACCGTATTTGAAAAGAATTTAGAACTACATAATATTTTACTAATTAATTCATCAGTATGTAAAATGACAATTTAAAAATAATTTAAAAAGAATTATTATACTTATTACGATACAATCAAATTACAAATTTATACGGATACAGCGTTAAAAAAACAGTTACACGACTATAAACGTCATATCTGTTACCGCGGAATGTCCATAAAACTAACGTTACGTTGCGAAACATTATGTAGACATTGAACATATCCCTGTCTTCTCTCTCCTCTCAATTGTATTGCAAATGTGTACGTTTTATATAGATGCGTCCTTGTTTATTGATTACACGTAATTCACACGTTAGACATTTACAATAAGCGAACATTCCACCGAATTTGCTTCACAGCAAGGACTTTCCACCGAAAGTGGCAAAGAAGCAAAGCGTTTCTTTATATGCATCTTATCTTGAATCTTGGGGAATTTTATAAATATCACCTAAGATGACGCATCTGATGATGTATCTGAATAGTATATTCATATCCACATCTTACGATATCTCATTGTAAAAATCTATACTGAATAAAATCTTTTAATTATACCAACAAAAAGTGCAAACAAAACAAATTCTGATTACATGAATTAGAATTTTGATTATCGAATTTTTTATTATCTCTATAATGTTTTATAAATTCACTATAAGTGCAGTCTAATTTGTGGATATCTTTCTGGTTGACTCTATCAGAATTTCAATTAATACACAACAAAACTTATTTTCCAGTGTATATTAATTCTTCTCCAATAATTGCATCTTTCGATAACATTTTTATCTAAAAAGAATAATGTCTCCAAAAAAAGTGTTTTATTCTTGCGAAATGCGCTGTAGTGTCTCACACACGAAAGAACAAACTTTATCAATAAAATACTTGGCTCAAGATGTTATCTTTTGATATTATATCAGCTCGTCAGTTTGTATACATTGCATAAGATTGAGTGGAATGCTCACTATACATTACGTTCCGATAATTGATTGATTACGTATCGGTTTATCTTTTAAATTTTCGTCCACAAAAATTAAAACAGTTAAGAAATGCGAATTAAGTAATTTCGATCCTTGATACTTTTGTTAGATGTTTTATTGACGTTTAAAATTTGATTCTATTAGTTGTTGTCACTCACACATAATTTTATATCCGAAAGTTCTTATTTCTAAGAAACACACGCATAAATGTCGATGAATTTCACCTGTCATTTACTTTCGACAGAAACAATGATTGCATCGCAAAGGCAACGATTACATAGTAATTACGTATCACTTAACTATGAATTGGTACAATCCCTATAATGACACTTATTAGGGATTTCTAATTATAGCTATATGAAAACAAGTTATATTAAACCTTCTAAAATATTAATGACGCAATCGTATTAACGTAGAGCACAGTAATATAACCAATAATAAGATTTTATTCGGACCGACAAGAATTAAACACTAAGTATAAGAATATTCAACCCTATGACGGTCAAAGCTAGATCTTTTTTGCCTAAACAATTCCCAGTGAATTATCTATATTCTATATATGTACATGCATACACGGAGAGAATTTTTCGTTATTTTTTACCGCAAAATTCATTACAAATTTCATCATGTTTGGTAATAAGCTTGGGACAACTTGACAATAATGAAATATTATCAGTAACGATAGATTTTTTGAAATACACAAGAGACTTTTTATAAATGATGTAGTAAAAATTATAATGCAGATTGTAAAATATTTTGAAGTGAGTAAGTTCTAGCGTAGCTAGAACACTCGACAACGAAAATAACCGATAAATATCGATTACAATCGATCAATTACTATGTTACATGGTAAAATTATAAACGACTAAATCAGATAAAAAATATGCTGTATGGTAAAAATTGTATAAGCTATTTTATTCATGACTACTTAGCATCTATTCTTTTAAAATAATAAAGAATCATAAACTGCGTAACATATTTTAAAATGTTGAAATTTTACTATACCCTTTAGTAAAATTAATAAAATATATTAGGTACATATCTTATTATGACACATATTAGTAAATTAAAGAAACTCATATACAATTCTTTGAAATACTATGTTGTCCCACTATTATCATGATTTTCAGGCT
>NW_017297471.1:472466-473120 GCF_001594075.2 Trachymyrmex cornetzi
TATATCATATTTTTGTAGTTATTCAAACTGCGCGCCGAAATTTTTCCGGACTCTATCTAACGTAATTAAACTACTGCAATAATATCACAAGTTAAATTAAATTGACAATGTGCTGAAAAAAATCTTAAATAAATTTATTGCGAAAAATATTACCTCGACCGGGACTTGAACCCGGACTTCTTGTAATCCGTACGAGCGTCCTATGGACCCAGACACAAGCTTTTGCATAATGCATAATACATAGTGCATAATGGAATCAACCAATCGAAATTCTTCTTTTCCATGGAATGAGAGGAAAGGAAAGCTTCTGATTAGTTGATTCCCTTATGCACTATGTATTATGCGTTATGCAAAAGCTTGTGTCTGGGCCCTAACGCTTGTTGCAGGCAGTGTGTATAACCAATAATAAGATTTTATTCGGACAAGAATTAAACACTAAGTATAAAGGGTCCTCTACATAGAAGTTGTAGATGGTCGTGGAGTCTTAAGTTGTAGGAAACCAACCAATCACAATCAATATAAGGAGAATACTCGATTGGAATTGGTCCAGTTTCCTATGACTTAAGGAGGTTGTAAGGCAAATGCAATATGTTAAGAACTACTTGAAAAAATTACAGACTATTCTAAATTTCATTTAATAATAATACAAAAAAA
>NW_017297471.1:473531-474720 GCF_001594075.2 Trachymyrmex cornetzi
TAAAACCAGAATGTTATGAACACAACTTTCACATGTATGTAGTTTGTTTAAAGCGAAAATATTAATATATGTGTTTTATGCCCTTACAACCTCCTTAACCCCGGATCTACAATAAGTGTTTTAAGCCTTAAGCCGTAAGAAATCGACCAATTACAGTCGAATCCGAGAAGAATAAGCGACTGTGATTTGCCCATTTCTTATGGTTTAAGGCTTAAAACCCTATTGTAGATCCAGACTAAGACTCCACGACCGTCTACGACTTCTATGTAGAGGACCCTTACGAATATTCAAGCCTATGACAGTAATATAAGGTGGCTGACCCATTAATCGCTATGTTTACATATTAAAGACATACTTTAGTATTTTCTATTGATCATGCAGTTTGTTGATATTTTATTGGTTCCAACAAGGTATTTACAATGTTGTGTTACATTATGAAACTCATAAGTATAATATGAATTCACCACAGATTAAATCGAATATGTGCAGCAACCGAGTCGATGCGTGATTTTAACCAAATGCTTCATTGTGAGGTTAAGAGACATCATTTGACATCTCGTGTGATTTGGAATATTGGCAATTTGCATGAGGTAAATTGAGCATCAAATTATACTTAAATCAAGATCGCAGTTTTACGTACACCATCACAAATTATTGTTTCGTACAAATTTCATATTTTTTTTTACGTGACGAGCACCGGTTCATCGTAGTCGTTCGAGTAATCGCCATACCTGCCGATTACTAGGTGACCCAAAAAAATTCTTGTAAATAAAATAATAATTTTATCCAAAATCCAAATAGAAAAATCAGAACCGTAATTGTTATTATCTAGAGATTTTATGGACCAGTAATCGTCATAGGAAAAAAAAAGTTAATAAATAGATATGCAAACAAATAAAGAATGTCGATCACTGGATCATTTCTATGTCGATAACTGGGTACGTCAGAGATGGGCACTACTCGAATAAAAACTAATTAAGTATTTGCAATTCTTTTCTGTTGAAATAGTTATTGAAAATTTATAATAATGTTCTAAAACAATAGTCAAAATTATCTTTATTTCTTTGTAAAAATTAATGAATTTTATTCACTTACAACGGTTATTCGTAATTTCATCCAAAAAGTACTTTAAGTGGATTGCTATTCAAATGCCTATTCTTAGTTTCTAATTTTTAATTATTATACTTTT
>NW_017297471.1:475297-477276 GCF_001594075.2 Trachymyrmex cornetzi
TATATATATATTAACTCTCTCTTGTGTATCTGAATCATTCCATCATTCACGTATGGCGATTAGTGGGACATAGCCGTGACGATTATTGGGCAAATCGTTATGGCGGCATGGCGATAACTCGTACATTTGTGCTTTCTAACCTTTACAAAGAATTTTCTCAATAACGGCAGTAGATATAAGAATTTTAGATTGACATTTTGATACGTAACAAAAAAATGATTTAAAATAATTTAAAATCACAATCATTCACTTCTCAATCTGAACGATATAAATTTGTAAAGTCAATCGTTTTGGTTAATGTGACGATTAGTAGGCCAACTACCTTACTTATACGTATAAATTTTTTATTAATTATAGCCGACTTTTTTTTTTATAAAAGACCTTGATTTAGCAGGCTGACCCTTCTCTCATGAATTTACACCTATTTTCAAGTCTATTACATGTATCAGTATGAAGGTCAAGTTTCTTAATAGGAAATACTAAAGTGTTCCACGTATATATATGTGAATTTGAATCAAGAATCCTTTCGAAATTCCAATACAAGTATAAATACCTACATGAGCTCTTCGCGATTGTTGATGCACAAATTATGTATTCCTGCGATAAAATACAATTCGCAACCAATTGGAATGTACTTACTAGTTACTTCATTAAGTTGAAGTAAACGTAAACGTTTCTGCGTAATAATTTGAACTTGACTTCCGCACTGAAGAGGACTCATTCAATTGAAACATTTGTTACTTTAACTTTATTTAGCAAGTACATACCAATTAATTGCGAATTATATTTTATCGCGTTATGAGTACGTAATTTAGACATCAGCAACCGCGGAAGTTCACATAGGTATTTTACTGATATTAGATTTATTTGTGAAGCCACAAATATTACTATATTATTTTATTTTGATTAATTATCGAAATTGTTATACATGTATTAATCATCAATGAAGGTACCGAGAATGGGACGAGAATAAGTGACGTGCAAGAATCAAGTTTAGTGAAAATCAGAGTTGCATTTTTCGCTTAGGTGATTTCAAGATATTTAGTGCTTCAAGTATCATTACAGATTACGTAGGTACGATAGGTATAACCTTGAACCTTCCGCAACTACCGTGTTCCTGACCTTTCCTCGGTCCACTGGTAATGCTGTGTGTTACGTAATGCGTTGCGTAATACAATATGCGATAATATTTATTTTCCGCTTTCAAATGACTTGCGAATAACGCGAAGCAATTTGGAACGAAATTAAGTGGCATACTTCGATTAATGACGTACGATTAATGACGTGGCGAGGAAACTACGGTATGGACAAAGTTCAGTTGCAACGAACGTTGATCGCTCGCTAATTCCATAATTATAATTTACTTTCTAATTCTATTTGTGTGTGACGATGTCTTCGTCAAAGAACTCTCGATCTTTCTTCGATTTTGTAATAATTTAATATGTTGGGACATCGCACTGTCCACACGCATTTCTATCGTCGGTAGTGAAAAACCTGAATTAGAAAATGTGACATTAAGGCATCCATAAATTATAATAAGTATAGTCGAACTTAATTTTTTGTTAAGCTGGCTGCTCTTAAAATTATAGAGCAGATCAAGGTGAATTACATTCTCTGCTAGAAAGAAATTTAACGCAAAGACGCATAAAAATGTCAAGGTATTATTAAAGAATTAATAGTATGACATTTAAACTCGTTCTTTGAGACGTTTTATTTTGTTTTTTATAAAATATCTGTTCTACAATCGAGAATCAGATTTCAGCACAAATGTAGAATATACATAAAACTAAAAACAAAATGAAAAATATATTTCCAGTTATATATATGTATGTATATGTATAATTGAAAATATAATTTAGTTATAAAAAAAATCTTTTTATTGATAGAGATCGTTGATCGCGAAAGAAATATTTTTTAAATTTGTCAAGAAATGTTAAATATATATGTTTTTTTATGTTTTATATATATATATATATATA
>NW_017297471.1:478122-482127 GCF_001594075.2 Trachymyrmex cornetzi
ACGTTGAAATCCGTCCATATCAATTTTGGACAGAGGCTTGGTCGATTTGGTAAGGAATGCCCCATATATATATATATATATATATATTTATATACTCAACCGCAAAAATATGAGCCTCTGATGAGATTCGAGATTTAAAAAAAATTTTTAATATAGCAAATTTCTATTTAACTCCTTCAAAGATTCTTAATATTTTTTTATTGGTATCTATTCTTGCGCGATACTTATTATTAGGTAATCTTATATAAAAAATAAAGACACGTTCATTTACTACGATATTATACATGCAATTAATAAACATTCTTTTAGTCTGTGAAGCGTAAATAGATCGAGAGAAATATAGACGTCATAATCTTTTCAGTATTGAGAAATGTTGAGCAATTGCTGTCGCATTATTCTATATTATTAAAATAACTTAAAGTACGATCTGAAAAAAGAATATATTTAAGTAAATATAGTGCAAAAATAATTTTTAGATAAAATCTAAATTTTCTAATCGCCGCTTACGTATACAGACTCAATAAAGATCTTTTTCTGGAAGTGAGGTTTAATAAGCGATATCTTCCTTCATCATCAAATTTCAATTTAAACTTTGATTCTCTCTTATATAAATCAGTATTTGCTTAACGGATATAATGTCGTGTCCATGACTCACACGTCTAATACAACAGTGTGTAATGTTAAATTATATTATTTAATGGCATTACGTGTGCAAATAGTTAAAGGTTAAATCAATTAGATAACATTGTAACACAAGTCTATTTGTTATTATTATAATCGAACTGTAAGCTTATTGATATACCTGACAAGCTCGTTATAGTGTATTACTGCAAAAACATCTTAGATTAGTAAAGTAATCGTTTAAAACGAAAATTGAATACAAATTCTTCTCATTAAAAAGACATTAAAAGATAAAAAACCACAATCGAATATCATCCGATGAAGAAATTTGATAATTATGACTATAAAAATTCTCTAATCACTTTCGGTATAATTTTGAATGTGAAACGTGACTTTTGTACGATCATCGAGTCTAGCTTGTGAATCCCGTTTTGTGGCGAATGTCATTAAATATATAGCTGGTAAGAATACCGTCTGTATCCTTTTTTTTAACACATTATCTATATAAGTTACACCCACAATTAATTTGTTTAACAAAACCGGTTTCTAAATGAACATTTAGCTTGAGCTATATATAAACTCGTCAATTAATAAACTCCATAGACATGTTTTTACCGTCGTAATCGTTCTCGTCGCGTGACTAACTTGGATTATTAATGGAAATGCAAGCGGATCTAGATGCGTATAATGACTATGTGTATTTGAGCTAATTATCAATGAGATATGAATGAAATTATGTTAATTAATATTTTGACGAGCTGTCCTGCGGAGTTGTAACGCAAATATTAACGCAAAAATTAGAAAATCTAAGAACGGTATTTATATATTTAAGATTATCTTAAGTAAAGTCTTAAGGCGATGCTAAAACCCCCCTGTTTTACCACATTCCTATTCGGTGGGATTTCTCCGTATTGGACGTACGGATTGCAAAAGTATTATTACTTAAATTATAGTACGCACACAGAGGATGTTTGCTACACTGGATTTTATGAGAAAATCGAAAAAAAATTATAAAATTTACTTATTTTTGGCTCGCACAGCTGTCACCTCGGATATATATTTGCTTGATATAAGAGTTTTAGAGTCCATATCTTGAAAATAAGCGGGCAGCAAACATCACATTATTGAAACGAACGATACCGAATTTGTAGAACTAAGATTGAAAGTCTAGAAAAGATATATTCCCACCGAATAGGAAATACGTGTATACAGATGCTTTGCGGAGACTGGGACTGTCAACAGAGCCGAAATTCCGTGTAGTAGTAGTTGCGCGATCTTGCGATAGATGGTGCTGGCATATGTTAGATAAGAACAGATGTATGCGTTTGAGTAAGACAGAATGATATATATTATATAATATAATGTAAAAACTAAATCAAAGATGTCGCCACTATTATCGAAATTGGAATTAAAAAAGTCTGTACTATCGACCTTGATTGAGTTGGGTAATCGGTTTAGCATCCCCTTAAGATGCCATAAACCATAATTACAGAACCGTACTAATATCTTAAGACATTATTTAGGACAATCTTGAAATAAGAACTGACTATGAAAATATCAAAATATGTCTGGGACATAAATTTTTGTCACACGATAAAAAGTTGTTCATTATGATTTAGTATAATTTATATATATTTTTAATATATCTCTCTCCATACGTTTTAATATATCCTCGACCGACATTTTAACTTTTATAGTCGATTCTTTTTATTATGAATTTTAAGGTAGTAGGATTCGTCTACCTAAAAAAACTTGGTAATGTTGAAATTGTGTGCGTACAAGGACGCCAGTGTCCAGTTGTTTGTTGCAAGGACAAATAAACGTCATACTCTCAACGACTATATTACAATATCGCATAAGATTTTATACAAATAAAAAATTTAGAATTTTTCGTATTTTATATCTTTTTGACATTAATTTCAGTGTAAGTATAAAGACTTTTACTTTTATTTTTTTCCGAAGTACGTATCTCCAGGTATTGTAGTCTAAAAGAATTTTTTTTATTTACTTGTATAAAAGTTATAAATTTTTTAACCAATATTATGGTTATATAATATTTGCAAAAAAACTTACATTTAAATTTGTAAAAAATATTATATATAAAATATATAATTGGACTTCTATTATAGTAAAAACTTGTTAAAGATTTCAGAAGTATACAAGAATTCTTTCAGATTTTTTTTTTTATATAGTCCGAAACGATAAAAGAGATCGGCTGTAAATCTCAACAATCCAGGTTGCAGACTGTAATCGAAAATTTCATATTGTCGGTGGAGAGTTAAGTACAAGGATCACGAAGATACAGAATATAGTGCAAAACATTTAGTTTATATTTTAATTTAAATTATAAAAATACGTATATTACGGATTCCTGGACTTAATATTTCCGAATGGCATAGCAGTTTACTAACAGTTTCCACTAAAAGTATGCCGAAATGTCGACATACCTTTCGTGAGGTGATTTCCTATATTGAATTCTTTAAGACTTGTATTATGTCATGCTGCAAGTACTGTAGTCACGTTCGTCCGTGTATTAACGCAATACATACGATATTATCATTAAAAGTCGTTCTCGAACATCGTACATGTCAAAATATTGACAGTATTTTCTTTGATATTTCATAAATTTTGATAATATCTGTCACTTAACATTAGAACTGTCGATAATTGACTTTTTTTTACTTTACTAATTAATAATCATTTCAATTTTTTTCATCGTTTAGACATACCTACGATACAAATTATTGAAAATATGTGGATATAATATAAATAATTCTAATTATACAAATAATACCAAAATAATTTTTCACTAACCGAAACAAGAAATAGGAAATTATCAAATTGACAATAATAAGATTGGACACAAGACCATTTATGTTAGAAACATTACTTTAAATACAAAGCGCCACTACGGTCTGAATGTTAAGATGTTGAACTATTATATACAGGGTGGACCAAATGAGTCTATAATGGGAAATATCTCGAAATAGAGGCATAATACAAAAAAATACTTCAGACAAAAGTTGCAGGGGGGGCAAAGGGGGACACGCGATGGTATCATGGACTTTGACCTTGAATCCGATTTTCAAGGTTATTTCGGAGTTAAAATGGTTTCTTTAAATGGGAACCCCTCGGATTTGAAAAGAACGGGAAATTTTACGTACAAAATGGTATTTTTGTGAAGGTCATTTCAAGGTCAAATGAAGGTCAAATATGCGAAAACAGCTGAAAGTGTGTCGACTGACATTCCAAGCTTTTACGAAAGGTTCAAGTCACTTTGAAAGGTCCAATGGCCTATCGAGCATGAACGATCTACAAAGTACTACCATTATCAAGGTCAATTGAAGGTCAAAGTGACTTGAATCTTTCAAAGTGACTTGACCC
>NW_017297471.1:482266-495661 GCF_001594075.2 Trachymyrmex cornetzi
CCTCTATTTCGAGATATTTCCCATTATAGACTCATTTGGTCCACCCTGTATATTCATTTAAATGAATTAATTTCAAAAATTATAATTGCGTGTTGATATGGTTGTCGGACTTTCAACGCAATATATATACATATATATATATCAATCTGAAATATTAATAATCCCCCCAAATTTCCCAAATTTAATCTTAAAAAACTTATTGCGAAAAATATTGCCTCGGCGCGGCCGGGAGTCGAACCCGGATCTCTTGCATTCCGGGCGAGCATCCTAAGCCTTTAGATCACCGCATTATCAAATTGACAATTTTAGCGGAATGTCATCGGCGGTTTTAGTATTAAAAATCATTGTTAACTAAATCTACACTCTACAAATGATATAAATATGAATTTAACACGGTTAACATTTGGTAATTCTCATCATGTTAATGTTGATATAAAAATCAAAATTTGTGAATGTAACATCGTAAGTTTTAACGATGATGTTTCAACACCGATACGGTGAGAATTATAACCACCACATGTATGACGTTAAGAGTTCACACTAATTTTTTAGTGTGTACAATATAATTATCATGTATAATTATTTTCTTCAATCGATCAATGAAGTAAAAATAAGATAATCGATTAACATAAATGAGAAATTGATTTTCAGTTGAAAAATAATTATTTATAATTTAAAGAATTTATAAAAAATGGGGTTTATCAGTGGCTTCCGAGAAACTGATATATTAAAGTATATACGCGCGCGTATATGAATACGGTAATTAAGATCAATACGTTTTCTGCGGACGCATGCATTCCTTGTCGCTCGAGTTCGATACGTCGATAAAGAATTCTCCGCTGGGGTACTCTTGATTATACTCATGCAAGTCGATCAGATCGTAGATGCACGCGCACGCGACAGTACTATATTTATTGAAGACAAAGACATTTCTTCTTTCGTCGAGACTTGGTTGTAGTCGTTTGGACATTCTCAGAATCGAAAGAAGGCACAGCCGATACTCCGAATCTTACGTACTTGTGAATCAACGTGATCGGCATCCATGCAATACGCATTTGGAATAAATGCGTATAGACGGCCTTCGATTTATAAAAGTGCGATTACACGTTTTTCAAACTCGCAAGGGAAATTAGTATCCACAGATCATCGCTGTATTAATCCACGTAGAAACTCTCGATATAGCTCCCCACCATAAATTTCGATGAATCGTCGAAGTCGACTATTAGTACTCAAGAGGCATGGGTATTTACTCTATTCCACGTGCCTGATCGAAGGTTAATAGCATTTTATTAATTGAGAGAGTCTATAGCGCGTGGAAGGGATGAATTTTGATTGCCGCGAATGGATTTTACAGTTAACGACTAATGTTCAAAAGATGAAGTCGACGTTTGCGCTACAAATGGCGATATGCACCGCGTCGGTGCAGCCTGTCAACACGTCCGTCACAAATCTAAAATTATTTATCCGTTTGCCACGCGAGCACGATTTGCTTGATTAAAAATGTACCGTTTATGAAAATCGCTTGTTTATTCATTTAGTCTTTTACTTAATACAAGATTTGTCCTTGCGCGATTAATATTTAAATTAAATTAAAATATACTTGCATTAAAACGGTCTAACGATAAATACACCCAGAGAAAAGGTTGCTTCGATTTAAAGAAATTTTCTCTGGGTGGTCATTGTCTTTCGATATTTTTATGTAAATTTTTAGAAAATACAATTTCATCTTTAGGAAGTATGGCTGGCGAAATGTTAGATGACTTCAGACTAAATTTCGCAACTTGTTACGAATTCATTACGAAATAGATATTCTACCGTTTTCTGCAAGAATAGAACGTCTAATAGCTTTATCACTTACCATAGTGCGGATTCGTGTGATGCACTTCCGGCCTGTCGTCACTCCATATAACTTTCTCAGTGTCGATCGTGTAATTACCGAGGCTACTGATCAGCTCGACGAAAGTGAAGTTCTTAGTCGTGTCGGTCTTGTTGCGCGAAAGCACGCGGAGTATATCCTCCTCCTCAAAGGTACCGAGACTGCTCGAGGATGTTAAGACTTCCACCGGCGACTCGGCACGCGACAGACCGATCAGACTGAAAATTGCCCAAATCCTCACAAACGTCCCCATTTCGCCCCTCCAATAGATACAACAAAAGAAGAAGTGTCACGCAGGTTTAATTCTTTCGTATCGCGACCGTAGGTTTCTTTAGATATCGGTACTTGGACGATCGATCGTGGATCACGTTCGCATTAGTGCGATCGTCATTGGGAAATTTCACTGTAGCCTCGATGGGAATTATTCGAGTTATCGAAGACGCTCTCTCTCTCCCGAGGAAGTAATAGAGTCTCGGCCGATCGAAGAAACGACACGGGGCTATATCGAATATATTCACGATCTCCGAATTGCCCGGCTGTTCGAACGCGAGCTTTACAAATGATCGCGGCTCGATCGTGGAACGACGAAGTCACCTGTGCCACCTTGCCGATAGGGAAGCCGAGAAGAGGGGTGGGTACCATGCCGCACGCACGTCTCCCACTCTTCCGTTTCGAGGACCTTGCGTCGAAAAAAATCATGTGAATAGATGTAACTGCGAGCACAGAAGTTGTTTACGGACCGATGAAATGCCGCGCTGTGTTAATGGTGTTTGAGAAGGCGAAAGAATAGGTCTTTTCGCGTTGCTTGCACCTTTTGTATTCAGTCTCTTCGCTTTCTCTTTCTCTTCAACGTCCGAATATACATTTATTTCTTTTTAAGTGCAAATTTTTTCGGGGATTTCAAGCAGCAGAGGTAATGAAATATTCATACCAAAATTCCGGAAACGTCGGTTGAACATTTGAAATTCTATTCGATCGTCACTCAGGAATATATTAAGTCACATTTTTCGCCTGGTTTATTTATTCACGCGAGAACACCTATTAAAATAAGCAACACAACGAATCAAGAAACAAGAGTTAATATTCCAGGAACATCTGTTCGAAATTCGAATCTGCGAATACGTTGAATCACGTTTTTCGACTGGTTTTTTACCCGCGCGAGAACACTTACATATTAAGAAAAAGAAAAAAACTTGGCGTTTGAGAGTTCTATAGATACGGCTAAAGAAATTTCCAGGAATCTCCCTATGACTAAACGAATTAAATGACGTATAATATTTTAAAAGATATCTTTTTGATATCAGCGTGAGAACACTAAAAAAGAGGAAATTATTTATAAGAAAGAGAAAAAAACTTGGCATTTTGAGAGTTCTATAGATAGAGGAAAGTCACCAATACCGACATACCACTTTATTTTTAGACAGTATTTCTTAAACAAAAAGTAAAAATACAACTTCAACAACATAAATACAAAGTAAAAAGTGTCTTCTATCAGATAGTACAAGCAATTTTTATAACACTGTTTGCAATTTTGCAATAATTAAGTTTTTCCTAAGTTATGCAAAAATGAGCGTCTGACAAAATGGGCTCCAAAACTGACATAGTAGGCAATAATACCAACATTCCTATTTTATAAATAAAAGATATATGAAACTATAAAGATTTAAAATGACATAATATTATCAATAATACAGTCACTATTATTTTAATTACGCAATTTGCAAAAGAACACCGTAAGAATTTGCTTCTCGGATAGAATTGGTTTTTAGCTGCTTTGGTATAGAAATAAGCCACAAATATATATGAACTTATGAGTTTGTACTTCTTTTTAATTACCTAAACAGATCATGATTTTATTAGTATTAATAAAGTGCAATAGTTATAGTTTCTGAGAAATAAGGGGGTGTCACTTTAGGAGACCTATGTCAGTATCGGCAACTTTCCTGAGAGGGTAACCACTTAATGTAATCGTGGGACAGAATCCTCGAAATCATTATAAAATTTATATGTATAAAATCTCTATGTATAATCCGATAATTATATATGTAACCACGAGAAATCATTATATAATATTAAATCGTATATTTTACCAAATTACTTCATAGTAGTGAAAAAAATTATTTGTAATCAGATGAAATCATGTAATCTGTGGGGCAATATTTTAGCTAGTGGTTACCCCCTTGAACTTTCTTCTACAGTTAAAGAAAGAAATTCTCTAGGATCTCCCTGTGACTAAACGAATTAAACGTATAATATTTTAAGAATATTTTTAAAAATTTAAAATATTAACAATCGATAGAACTTCTGTAAATGCCAAATTTGAGCCGACACAGGATCGCCGTGTGTAAAAAAACCAAAACGAATTTTATATATCAATTCATTTAATACAATTTAATTTAAACTTAAACTTAAACTTAAACTTAAACGTTTCGACCCTTTATATTTATTAGATATTTCAGTATTATCAGAAATTTCTAACATCTGTATCAGATAAATTCAAACTATTGTTAATTACATAAAATATTTTCTCCGTATATAGTAAGTCTATCAACTTGATGTAATTTGAATACGATGACACAACAGTGGTCAAAGTCTACCCAATGCAATTGATTTCTTTATAATTACTGAAGAGGATCCGAATCAAGGGTCGAAACGTTTTTTAAGTTTAAGTTTAAATTAAATTGTATTAAATGAATTGATATATAAAATTCGTTTTGGTTTTTTTACACACGGCGATCCTGTGTCGGCTCAAATTTGGCATTTACAGAAGTTCTATCGATTTTTAATATTCTGAGCCTTATAATATTAAGTTATTAATTAAAATATTAACGTTGTCACTGCAGTTATTTATACGATTGCTTTGAAGAGAATGCACATTTGTCATGATTCACGTATTAAAAAAAAGAAATTTCTCCGTGTTTTAAAAGTAACGTTGTGCCCCAACTTGAAAGTGTACGCATGCAAGAACATCGAAGTGACGAGTTTAAGGTCAACGTGAGAAAGCGAATCGTATATTTGAGGATACAGCGATTAGAAAGAATATAAAAGAATGAATCGTGGTTTGTAAACTACTTCGATGAAAGGGAAAATTACGCTGCTCCATTGCTGCATTGTAGAACCAAACGAGTGCCGTTCGTTCCATCGTAACGATGTCCCGTTGCAACAAAGACGCATTTAGATTCGATATTGTTCTATGCGGTGGCAATCAATTAGGATTCGACGACGGTTTAGTGTGGTCATTCATAAGCGGGACGGTGCTGATGACTCGAAATCAGCTTACAGTTAAAGTTATCCTTGAGACTTTCCGTTATTGTCTTTGTTAACTGAACATTTTCTGTTAACAGTTACGGCCTTGAAAAACGGAGATTACCATCCAAGACCGTTTCATTATGTAAGATGTAAGAAATAAAAGAAACTGTAATTACCAGACCTTTAGTTTTTAGAAAGAAAACATATATATTTCATTTCACGAAATTATTTTGGCGACGTGTAAGTGTTTTATTTCATAAACCATCTTATGTAAAAAAAAATCTTGTACGGTAACAGAAGAAGAGTTTTTTGTCAATATCACTCGAATTATGCTGCTTTCGCTATTTATCGAGCTGTACGGCGAAATTGTAATACACCGTTGCGAAAATTCTGATGCATACGCACGATAATATTATTGTATAAATAATAAGTCACGTTTAATTTTGCAAATAAAATGTAAAAGGCGGTGTGTTATACTATTATTATTTTTTTTTTGTTTGAGTTCTTCCGGTACACGTTCACCTTGCCTTTCTTTCGTAGATTCAACTAATCCGAGGTCAGTTCATGCGCGTATGTGTACAGCAATCTGATTATCATTGTACTAGAAAATATGTTGCAATATCTCGGAATTATTAACATATTAGACTGTCACAGGTTGATTATTCTTGCGTTAAGAGCGTTAGAAATTATTGTATGCAAAACCCCATTTTATTGTGCAATAGCATTGAAAGCACTCAATATCGGAGTCTTCTTCAGTCAGAAATGGTGGATCGATCGACGTTGAATTAGCATTGATCGACTAATCATTTCTGGCTGAGTCACTGTTCACGATCTATCTTAAGAGACACTTAATTAATTGCGTTATCGTTATTTCCGCGAGAATGGCTCGTGCCTAGCGCCCAACTATCATTAGCGATTAAGTCCATTCGAGATTATCGAGATTAAGATACTCGTCGGTTGGAAACTATTTGAGATAGTAGTAATTTCTGATAAGAAGATGTAGCATGAAAATCGAAGATTTTATTTAATACTAATTTAATTTGGAAGGAATTATTATTTCAGTTTGATTGTAAGTCCAAAAGTAATTGGCGCGCAGTCATATATCTGAAATTTTATTTAAAATACATATACATGTATTACTTCAACATCTAACTTTGACCATAGGTTTTCATTTCTTACTTAGTTATAATATATTAATATAAATAGTCCTGTTTTTATAATTTTAGAGAGAGAGAGAGAGAGAGAGAGAGAGAGAGAGAGAGAGAGAGAGAGAGAGAGAGAGAGAAGAATCGTGAATACGCAACGAAATTTTACCACACTCGTGAGGGCGGTTGCAAATTTATCACGTGTCCATAAAAAGATACTAGCCAAATACAAAAATCATCTTGAAGATAATCGATTGTGGCCTTGGATGTTGCGCGGGTATTTGACCTAAGACGTTGGTTAGTTCAGTTTTTAATCATTGCTAATTAATGCATACCTTCTTTCTTTATCTGGGAATTAATCACTGGGAATTCAAGTTTCATCATTTTGTAAATCTGACTTGGACTCTTCAGTATAATCGTTGCAAAATTAATATATGCCATGTGAAGATACTTGACATATCAAGATTTTTCTCTTAAATTCTTTTCCTTTTGCATATTAATATTTATGTTTGCATTTATATACATGCGTCCCGTTTACTTACAAGGGTGTAAGCGTTGCCGATTTGAAAGTCTAATTAATTCTCAATACGTGTTACTATCGCACAATGCCATGCATTTACACAGACATTTTCTAATCGAGATGCTATAACCCAATTCAGGGTAAAGAAACCCATTATTTGCAAAATCTCTTACTGTATATTATTAATGAATTGATTATATATCATTCCGTTATTTTTTATTCGGAGTAAAATATAAGTTTTAATAACGATTGTCGAGAAATCTTTAAATTTTATATAGTCTCCTTTTTATTATTATTATACATAAAGTTTAAAATATTTTAAATATTACAAAATCGATTATTTAGTGTTAATTGGCAAAACAAATTATTTGATTCGTTTACTACAATTTAATATATTTTTTAACTGAAAAGCTAAATATGTTTTTGCAATGCTCAAGTACAATTGACAAATGAGCGATTTAGTGACTTAAAATTTAGTTTTTCTTCAAAAAATTAAAATGAATATGTTATTAAGACTTGCATTCGTTCCTGTTCGAATCGATTCAAAGTAAAGCTCATTGCATGAGTCTCTACGCACTTGTGTAAAACAATTTCAAAGTCGTACGCATGTACGTTTAATCGTAGCTCGAGCACTCTCCTAGGCAGACGTGTGAATCGTAATAGTGACACTGGGTCGGGGACTCTCACGAGTTGCATTCCTTGCCATGTTCTTGTTGCAACATTCGCGACATTTGCCACGCTACTGGTTTCTCGTCAATTGCGGCTGTCCTAACTTTTATAAAAGAAACTATCGGATTTTATTATCGTGCTATTTTTACGATATTAATTAATTTTCTCGCTACATTATTTCCGACTGTCATCACAAAAATCCTTGATAATTCAAAAAACGCAAAGTTATATGTATAATATAATAGAGATCGAAGGTTCGTTCGAAAATTTCTTTATCAATTTGTCACAGATTGAAAAGATTGCTCACCTCGATTTATGCTAAATGTGTTTTGCTTCATACCAACAGCTATCATTGTGAAAATCATAAAATTCAACGCAGTTTGATACATACTAAAAATTAATTGCGCGCGTGAGGAATTTTATTATTAAACGCGAACTTGATGTTTATCCTTGAACAAATATTTTGTTATTTAATCTCATTTCGTATCGTATTTTACATATTTTATATCTATAGAGGAAAGGCCCCTATTATGAGATACCGAGTTCATTTAGGATAAATGCTAGAAGCCTATGGGCAGAATTTTAAAATATTAGGTGTTAAACTTAATTAATCAAAGTAATTTCCTCCATTTTCTACTTTATTACTAATTAATAATACTTTATTAATAATACTTTGATTAAGGTATTTCCCTTCGATACAAATCAATTTTGGAGACGAAAAACGGCAGGAATTAAGTTTAACACCTAATAATAGATCATTTTGAAGGAAATTTAATAAGCTTTAAGATAACGTTATATAAAATTTATATATATATATACAATTCAAATTCCATTTTTTTTGGAAAATTAAAGAAATATAAAAAGTTAGCAAATCACAAAGTCAAAAAATTGTGCTCCTAATATGAGATGCCCCGAGAAATCGATAGTAAAACGCAAAGGATATCAGTATTGATCAATTAAAAAACTTTGTTTCATGTTTCTAAAATGCAAACAAATACAGCCAGCGTGCATGGAAAATGAGCATGCGATAGATTATACCCAGAACTCACCAGGTAGTTGGAATCAAGCATCGCAGAAATAGGCACTCGACGTTCATTCCGATTGTCCTTTTTATTATTGTATAATAATATTTACTCTTTAGCAACGATTTTCACTATAACATAGGAGCATGGGTTATTTCATATTAGAATTTCCTGGGTATCTCATATTACGATTTCGACGCCTTATGGTTTTACGATCAAATCTAACTTCTGTAATTAAACAATTCAACATATCCCGTATTTTTCTATTAGTACAACTTTACTCTATCACTACATGAAGAATTTATTGCCAAATATTTATTTATTAAATAATAAATAAGATTTAAATGCTCATCTCAATGAAACTTGAAGACATCCAAATTCTAAAATTTTTTTACAATGACCACAGGCATAATCTAATAATAAATTTTCTACTAAATAGTTTTCAATCTAAGAGCAATAAATTTATGGAACCAATAGATAGCGTTAATTAATTCAGCAGAAACGCCGCTATCTCATATTAGGCGCTTATCTCATAATAGGATGTTTTCCTCTACAAGTAAATCAAATTCCAAAATCTTAATTTCTTGACAGACAATAATAAAAATGTATGAATAAAAATTTCTTGATATACGATAAAAAAAAATGAATTAATAAAACCAGATTTATATTTTTGCAATTATAATTTGGCAATTAATGATTATAATGCAATAGTCATGCAATATTTAAACATAATAAGCTAAAAGCATATTACGTGTTAAGTAATATAAAATCATCCGAACCATAAAAATTTTTAGAATTTTCAACACTCATTAATTATCATAATCTTCGCGATGTAATTAAAAATACGTAATTAAAGAGTTTTAATATGTATTCACCGTTGTCTTCTAGTATTTTTAGGGATCAGCGTTTATCTGTGTCGCGTCACGCATCCTCATATCCCTGCTACGCTCTCAAGCATTCAATAAATCTGAATCATGGTTCATCTTTATATGACAGATTTGACTGTGTACTGTCATAAATACTCGCAATGTCACGTCACTGTAGGTACATCATCTCTACTTGATGTGACGGTTGTGTCGAATACATTTTCGGGTAAATGCATTGTAACCAGAGAATTAGACGCGCTGTTGATTTACTCCATTAAAATTGTTTGGAAATCTTTCTTAATTTAAGAGAGCTCTCTCTTTGAATTTCATTTCCTGTTTCCTTTAAGTTGTTTTCACTTCTATTTTTTGAAAGATTGTATCATACAAAAATATTTGCTCATTCCGATTTTTGTATGTTTTATACACCTAAATTTCGTTTCAATTATGTTCTCTTTATATGTATATATTCATATATATAATGCAAGATTTTGAACCAGTTAAACATTACTATTAAGGACGGATTGTTTCACCTTTCGATAAATTTCAGCTTACTCGCTCTCTCGCTCTCGTTCTCTCTTTGTTTCGTACTTTCTTTTATCTATATTAGATAAATTATCACATTGAAAGACCGAAACATGTAATGTCGTAATTTAATTATAATTGATTAGAATATAATAATTTTATTTTTTAACATATAAAAGAATATTGGAAAGAGTAAGGGCACTAGGAATTAGGCGCAGAAGACGTCGCGTAAATAATACACTTATAAAGAGTGAAACTTCTTTATTCACTAAACGCGCTTCCATGTTTCGGCTCACTTTTTGAGCCTTCCTCAGAGCAAACACAAACCAACATATATAAACTAAAAGTTATCCTGTCATGGTGAGCTCCCCTACATCGAGAATTTCAATGCTGGGATCAACCAAAAAAGAAAAAGAAAGGAAAAATGAAAAAGGGGAAATATTGAAAATGTCGAATTAGAAAATATGGAAACTAATTTATCAAAAAACCCGCAAATAAGGACGCTCACTACGATTACTAAGCACCATATCGCAAACATTACCATGAATAATTCAAGAACCGGTTCCTGATATGTTGGTCAGACACAGTGAGTCACTTTTTTTTTAGTTATTAGCTAGTATAAAAAAATATTTATAGTTTAGATTCTTACGTGCCCTATATGGTTGTATTTATTTCTTATAAATTATCACATAAGTCATCTAAAGGTGGAACAACCATCTCTAAGTCTAATATCTAGATTATGTAAATGGTTAGGCAAGAAAATTAAAATTTACTCTTCTATAAACTGATTTAATTAGAAAAAAGATAAAGTGGGTAAATATTTTTTAGCGTATACGTGTGATACGATTTATTAAATTAATAAATAAACTCGTAATAATTTATTGTAGTCATATAAAATATATAATAAAGTCCTAAAATGCATCACAAATCGTAGTTCTCTTATTCCCAGACTGGACATTTCAATTACATTCAATGGACGGAGGGATTGGTAATTGTTGTGTGTGAGCGTGTAACAATTACGAATCGGCAAGTACAAAAATAACTTATCTTACACTATTCACGTGGGCGGATCGCGTGACATATTACATACATCATGAACGAGTACGAGCTAGCAAACGAAACGCGCACGCAGCTAAACCCGCACATTACTTCCGCTTTATCATAATCTTTATTAACGACTGCATGACGGGCGGTCCTTTATTATCACGGCGGGTAATTCCATCTTTTCCTCGATTCTTGTTACATCATACGGATTTGTCCGAAGTAAAGATATTAGCATGATTGTGATTACACTATTAATTCAATTATGCCATTAATAGAAATTGCTAAACATCAAGAATATTTTTATGAACGGAGATTATTCTGTGTTTTTGACGAGGAAACGTTTATCTTAAGTAAAGATTGCACGTCTTCATACCTATCGTCAATCTTATGGAAATTAAATAAATTATATAATAGATAATCGAATGAATAAGTAAATAATTTATTTTTACACACATGTAGTTTCTTAACATATAATATACCATTATAATAGACAGAAAGGATGATTTTGCTAAAGTATCTAAAAATTTAAATATAGATCTTATAATAATTTTGTTTAAATCATCAAAATAATTATGGAGGACGCTTAAATTGGTTGCAATTTACTAATATGGGTAACTAGTGACCGAGCGATTCCTGTTCGTGCAAGTTTCTTTGAATCTTTCGGTAATTATAAATTATAGTATTAGGTGTTAAACTTAATTCCTGCCGTTTTTCGTCTCTAAAATTGATTTGTTTCGAAGGGAAATACCTTAATCAAAGTATTATTAATAAAGTATTATTATAATTAGTAATAAAGTAGAAAATGGAGGAAATTACTTTGATCAAGGTATTCATTCATCTTTCCTTCGAAACAAATCAATTTTGGAAACGAAAAACGGCAGGAATTAAGTTTAACACCTAATACATTTTATTTTTTATTTTCCAAATAAAGAGTCTATATTTATTCTAGAAAGTTGAAAATATTTTTAGAGATTTTTTAAATTATTTTGAAAAACCGAAGAGATTTGAAGCGACCCTTGTTGGTATGGATAAGGCACCCAATTGTACATGATACGGTAAGGATTAATAGTCGAATGTAATTATTTTCAGATTTATACGCAGTTAAATTTTTAGATACTTCTTCAGTAAAATCATTTTTTGCATGAGACTTCTTTTCAGCTGAATTTTTTTTGTGCATGATTCATCCTTCATCTTCTTTTCTCTAACATGAAAAAAAGAGAAAAGTTGGACCATATAAGAAGCTGAGCTGAAAAAGAATAAAGACTAATAAACTTGTGGGAACTGTGCACGCTCATCTCATTATTTATTTAACTAACCTTTAATCGAAGGAGGAGTTTCGAGTTCACCTTGCCGGCCAAATACACGCGCCGACGAATCGATCACCCGACGACGGAAAAAAGAAAGTGAAAATAATTTAATCGACGATCGGCGCAATATGCTTAGCGTTCGTTTCGTTTCGTGACGCGTGACACACACACGTCGCTCATTCAAATGAAAGACCTTCTCTCGAGTCTCACTTTGCGCGAGGCATAAACAGGACAAATACATCGTTGAACTTCGCGGTTGGACTGTTAAAAAAAAAGGTAAACCACGTGTATTTTCACGTCGACCACGGGGACCTCGATGAAGAGATTGACGGCAGGATGTTCCAAGCCCTTCACCACAAATATGCATGACGATAGTAACAGAGTTTATTGCTTTCGTTTCTCTCTTTCTATTTCTTTCTCTCGGTTGCGACATTGCCGTTGTGTTACGTCCTATTTTTTATGGGCGTGCCTATGATGCGTGCATCACTTGTTTACTAGTTATCAGACCCGAGGGGACTGAAGACGATTTTCGAAGAAATAGATTTATAATTATAATTTATAATTATAATTTCACAGAGATGCATCAAGAATTATAATACGTGATCGTGATATTTGCTGATTAGCTAGAGTGAAATTTGTTTCCTATTCTTGTTTTATGCCTAATGAAGGATAAAGACAAAAGCGTTGACTATTGTGTCATTCTATCTTTATTAGACGTAAAACAAGAATAGAATGCGATTTTTATTGCAGCCAATTGGCAACTATCATGGTCACGTGACTCTTGGTGCATTTCTATTATATTATAAGAGGGGTTTGTTCATGTTGCTTAAAATTTTCAAAAATTTTTGAACTTGAAACACGTATATTTGGCAGGGTTGGGTAAGTTAATGTTCTTTTTTTAAACTAAATTAAATTAAAGTTATTGGCTTATAAAATTAATAAAATTAAGTTAAAAGTTGAAGAAATAAAGAATTAACTTAATAAAAGTTAAATTAAGATCGAATTAACTTGAGTTTAAAAAGAAGATAATTTTGAAAAAAATTATTTTTGAGATCAGAATTTCCTAATTTTTCTTAAAATGAAATTACTTTAAATAATACGTACAAATATAGATTATTAGGTAAATTTAATTTTATAGTCACATGTAAGTTACTTATATATAATAAGAGTCACAC
>NW_017297471.1:496118-496939 GCF_001594075.2 Trachymyrmex cornetzi
GTAATTTAGTTTTTATTTACATCATTCATTATATTTAATTTCGTGCATAACCACATGCTTCCTTTACATGTCAATTAAAATTCATTGAGACATTTCTAACAGTGTATATAAGAAAAAACCTTGCGAGAGAGAAGGGTATATACCATATTTGCTTTATTTCTCTTTCTTTAACCTGTATCTAACTTTCTTTAACTTCTGAAACGACTGCTCATGCATGTTTCGACTACATCGACTAGATATTTGTTACAAAAAATATACGTAAAAATTTAGAAAATGGGTGAATATATACATATATATGCATACTGTTCTATAACAATTCTTCATCTAAGGATCATTTCAGAATCATATTTCTGAAATATAACGTTTATGATACCTAAAATTAGTGTGATTTAAATATAAGCGGGAATTGATAAAACCTATCGAGTCAATAAAAAAAAAAAAAAATATGGTGTAGCTCTTATTATAGATCTCTCATCATAAAATCATTGAACTTTTTCTAAATTAATTCTCTAATGTTTGATTTTAAAAGAAAAAAAATATTAGCATTAAGAGAGATAAAAAAATTTTTGGTAATTCTACAGAATAGGAGACCCCCCCTCCTATGACCTTGACCTATGTTGTCAAGGTCATGACCCTGAGTAACCTCCACCAAGTTTTAGCTGTCGCTCGTCCTTCGTTAAAGAGTTATTAACAAAAGAAGTTTGAAAAATAATATATTATTTCTGCTATATGCAATATTGAATACTGTTCTATATAGGTTTTGACCCTTCATTGGCGCACGACTCTCACCTCCGACTCTCACCCCCTCCCCCCTGCTTCAG
>NW_017297471.1:497378-497983 GCF_001594075.2 Trachymyrmex cornetzi
TAAAACTTGGCGTAAGTTACTCAGGGTCATGACCTTGACAACATATGTCAAGGTCAAGGTCATAGGAGGGGGTCTCCTATTCTGTAGTTTTACCATTAACTAAGTTAAGTTAAAAGTTATTAAATTTTACCTATTTTTTTTAACTTTTAACGTTTTAACTAGTTACTACCCAACCCTGATATTTTGACTTTGAAAAGAGAGAAAGAGCTCTGTAAAACTAGCAAGACCAAATCAGCAGAATCAAATCGGACTTATCGGAATTTTTAGTACTTATTTTGTACTAAATTGTACCATTAATGATAATTTTGTACCGTGTACCATTTCGAAAAAAATCGTGGCGGTGCTAGTTTAAGCTGACAGGACCAATTCAAAATAAAAGAAGAGAAGAAAAATAATATCAGAAATCAATACGATTGAATTTGTACTATTTTGTACTGCCAAAAATAATTTTATATTATGTCCTCTGAGAATTATAGTCTCATCGGTTAATAGTCCGTTATATAATTTATCATTATACTTACACAAAATTATCAATAATTCTATACAAAAATCTCCAAGTTATATTAGGAATAGTGTTGATTTAATTGATAAATTAAAAAATATTA
>NW_017297471.1:499612-501624 GCF_001594075.2 Trachymyrmex cornetzi
ATCGGAGTCGAAACGTTTGTATCTAGAGATTTTAATTTGATTTAATTAAATACGTTTTGTTTAAAGATTGGTTCTATGCCCTTTTTAATTGTCATATTGTTTTATACATACGGAACCTTATAATTACTTATTTATATTATGTGTCATTTCCAAGAAAACAGTGGCGCTGCTAATTTAAGATTTAAGCTGGCAGGAAAATTTCAAAATGAAACTCGAATGGACTGTATAGTTAAAAAATTCAAGTTTCATTTTGAAATTTTCAGGGTTACTTCATAATTGAAATAGGAATATGATATTTTTACAAAATTTGTTAATTGGTGAGTCGATGATGAAAAATATTGATAAAAATTGTAAACAACTGGAAAATGATTTATTTATATGAAAATGATAAATTAAAAATAACCCATCTATAGAACAATTTACGATCTTTAAAATCGATCTCTTGCATTTTTTTTGTACGACTAATGGGTTTCGACGAATAATTTAAATAATAATTTGAATGTTCGCATGAGCGACGTTTTTTCATGAATTTTTGCAACTTACATGCATCAATACACAAAAAACAATGTTACATTTTTTTCGCGAAACACGAAATCTTATATTTTTATTTGCAGAGTATGTTAGCAAATTTAAAAAAAAAAATAAAATGTCGATGTTTCAAAGGTGCCCAGTTTGACGTGAAATACCTCAAAGATTGTATAAGTATTATATATACTTACAATCTATAAGGTAAATAAAGTTATTTAAGGAGAAAACATGTAAAATATTAACTTATTTTCAATGGTACAAATTCAGTTGTGTTAATTTTTGTCTTTGTGTTGGTTTCTTTATGGTCCTGCCAACTTACATCTTAAATTAGCAGCGCCACTGGAAATGATACATAATATACAGTTTTTGGCAATACAAAATAATATAAATTTAATCGTACTGATTTTTGATATTATTTTTCTTCTTTTCTTTTATTTTGAATTGGTCCTTCCAACTTAAGGGGGGTCTCTACCTTGTGGGGTAAAAAAATCGATTTTTTTTTACATATTCTTAAAGATTGTACTTTCAAAAATAAGTAATAAAAATTTCATGTCAAAATTCGAAAAATTAATTGAGTTACAGCCTATTGAAGAGTCAAGATCGCCGACCAGCTGTATGTACTACCTAAATTTTAAACTCGTTTTTCTCGAAAACGACGTTTTTTAAGTTGGTGGAAGTCCTGTACAAGTCGCAAATCATGCGATCGATATGATTTTGGTCTTAAAATGTTCGGAAATACCGTCTCTCTATAGACTAGAATAAAAAGAAAATATTGAAAACTTATTTTTTTAAATAAATAATTGCAACAATTTTTCGTAAAAAAAATGTTTTTGTTTAACGACTATAACTCACTCAAAAATTTTTGTAATTTTTTTATTTTAGTCTACAGGGTGACCCGTTTTAATCGCCGCACCCGAATTTCTCGGAACGTAAGCCAGATAGGGAAAAACGGTTCAGACAAAAGTTGTCCAGATCGAAGGGGGCCATCTGTCTGTGCAATTAGTTTTGACCTTGAACTTAACTTTGAAGGTCATTTGAAGGTCAATATGATTTTGTTAAATGGGAACCCCAATTTTTGACACCGGATTCGGAAAGAGCGGAAAATTTTACTTCGGAAACGGTATTTGGAAATTTTTTTTATGACCCTTAGAAGGTCATTTCAAGGTCAAATGTTAAAACATCCTGTGGTTGTTATTTGATTGCATTTTCTAATACATAGAATAATTGTCGTTAATGTACTTTTATGAGGAATATTCAACCCCAATGTGACAACGACCTTGAAAATATTGACCTTCAAAAGATTGTCCTTACTTTTAGCGTTACCCAGAAACAACGACGTGGACGTAGTAAGTTCTGTTTCCTATGGGGTGTTTTTTTACCGTGAGTCCCCTTGCCTCTCACTGCTCGGGGTGCTTGATTATGAGTGAGTCCCCTTGCCTCTCACGGTTCGGGGTGCTTGATTATTAGTGAGTCCCCTTGCCTCT
>NW_017297471.1:501772-504646 GCF_001594075.2 Trachymyrmex cornetzi
AAACTTTATTCAATACCGTTCGCCATTTTCAAAGGCGTTTGACTTTGTGTCTTGAAGCAAATGGGCGTAACTTTGAACATTTGCTTCGAGGTTAACTAAATATTTCTTTACAGTAGTGAGAGGCAAGGAGACTCACTAATAATCAAGCACCCCGAGCAATGAGAGGCAAGGGGACTCACTAATAATCAAGCACCCCGAACAGTGAGAGGCAACGGGACTCACTCATAATCAAGCACCTCGAGCAGTGAGAGGCAAGGGGACTCACTAATAATCAAGCACCCCGAACAGTGAGAGGCAAGGGGACTCACTCATAATCAAGCACCCCGAGCAGTGAGAGGCAAGGGGACTCACGGTAAAAAAGCACCCCAAAGGAAACAGAACTTACTACGTCCACGTCGTTGTTTCTGGGTAACGCTAAAAATAAGGACAACCTTTTGAAGGTCAATATTTTCAAGGTCGTTGTCACATTGGGGTTGAATATTCCTCATAAAAGTACATTAACGACAATTATTCTATGTATTAGAAAATGCAATCAAATAACAACCACAGGATGTTTTAACATTTGACCTTGAAATGACCTTCTAAGGGTCATAAAAAAAATTTCCAAATACCGTTTCCGAAGTAAAATTTTCCGCTCTTTCCGAATCCGGTGTCAAAAATTGGGGTTCCCATTTAACAAAATCATATTGACCTTCAAATGACCTTCAAAGTTAAGTTCAAGGTCAAAACTAATTGCACAGACAGATGGCCCCCTTCGATCTGGACAACTTTTGTCTGAACGTTTTTCCCTATCTGGCTTACGTTCCGAGAAATTCGGGTGCGACGATTAAAACGGGCCACCCTGTATATGAAGCACGAACCTCTATAGATTATAAAAAATTTTTTTTTTCGGATCGCTTTTGAGCCTGCAAGAACTTCCACCAGCTGGCCATCTCGTTCCGCCGCCCACCCGGCCAGAACAGCTTGTCTATTACTTCAATTGTTGTAACAATTTTTTTTTATGTTTAATTAAGATCAATTTAAATGTATTCCAAATTTTAGAATTTTATCTTTAATAGTTCCTTTTCTATAAATTCCTAAAAATTACCTATTTTTCCTGACCAACAAAGTAGAGACCCCCCCTTAATATTAAGCACCGCCACGATTTTTTTCGAAATGGCCCAAGGCACAAAATTATCATGGTACAATTTAGTACAAAATGCGTATTAAAAATTTCGATAGGTCCGATTTAATTCTGCTGATTTGGTCCTGCTAGCTTTATAGAGCTGAAAACAAAGATGCTAAGTAGCAGAGCAAAAAGTACAAGCAACGCGAGTAGATCTAGGGTTTTTATAAAGAAAGAAGAAGAAGTTCTATTTTTCTCCGTGATAGATTTTTTGAATGGAAGGCAAGGTGTTCCTGTTCCGCGTCACGATTCTTCCTCGCGTGTTTATGGAGCTAGTACATTCAAATGCAATTCGCGGACGCGAGTCGAATTCTGCGTAGGTATTACATAAATTTCGTGCATGAAAATCTTTCTCTCTCTCTCTCTCTCTCAGAACAAGTTTCACCGAATTCGCATTCGAGGAGTGTCGCGTTGCAGCGAGGGGAATTCGCGGACGCGAAGTCGAGTGACTTGTACGTTTCTAATATGAGTCGCGTGAACATGCATGTAATACGCAACGGCGGATTCATTTGTTCAATTGATTAATCGACTTTCGTTTTGATTACGATTTTGATTATGGAAAGCGATTTCGTGCGCCCATTCAGCTCGAATATTTCATTCCATTAAAAGTGATCTTTTCGTCTTATTCGCTTCCTAGTTAAGCACAAGTTTTCAGCATTCCGTACTATTATTTAGGGGCTTTAGGAGTTAGACACAATGAAAAGTACAGGCAATAGGAACAAAGAATAACGGATTTCAATCTATTAGAAACATGTATTACACTTACACTGTAATACACAATTTAGTTTGAGACACAATCGAAAGGCAACAGAAACATGAAGTAACAGCAGATTTCAATCTACCTGTAGAAATCGTGTTACACACAGCATAATATACAATTTTTGACATGGATTGACATCTGTTATTTTCTGTTCCTATAAAAGAAACGAGTTTGCTAAAGTATTTTAAAATTAAGTTAGATATATTAAGTATTAAACTTAATTCCTGCCCCCCGTTTTTCGTCTCCAAAACTGATTTGTTTTGAAGGGAAGATGAATGAATACCTTAATCAAAGTAATTTACTCCATTTTCTACTTTATTACTAATTAATAATACTTTATTAATAATACTTTGATTAAGGTATTTCCCTCCGAAACAAATCAGTTTTGGAAACGAAAAACGGCAGGAATTAAGTTTAACACCTAATAAATCTGAAAATAAATTTGACATTTTATTCACCAGTTCGAGCGTCCCACATAATTATATACGATTGTATAACAAAGTTATTTTCAAATCTGTATATTGTTAAATTTTTTCCTGTTCTCCAAAACTTCAACATTTTTACTGACCAATGCAATTTGATTTAAATATCATTTGTAATTTTAAAGAACAGAGTCAGATTTCCTCCAATATTTTTTAAGCAATTAAGGAGGTTGTAAGGCAAATGCAATAGTTAAGAACTACTTGAAAAAATTACAGACTATTCTAAATTTCATTTAATAATAATACAAAGAAAAATAGAAACAATTGACCATTTGGATCAAAAGTTATTTAAATAAGTAGTAATATTTTTTAAATTTGTACTCTAATATAAATATATGAAATGTATTATAAAATAATGATAAAAATCTTAATTTTTTTATATAAATACTCTAGAAATTGAACAATATTTTTGTAAAGTTATCTTGAGATGCAGACATTAATTGTTCAGTAAATAAATAAAATTTGTT
>NW_017297471.1:504771-505479 GCF_001594075.2 Trachymyrmex cornetzi
AACAATAAAACTAATAACAAATAAAATAAATAACCTATAAAAATGTGTTGCTCAATAAAACCAGAATGTTATGAACACAACTTTCAAACGTATGTAGTTTGTTTAAAGCGAAAATATTAATATATGTGTTTTATGCCCTTACAACCTCCTTAAAAGATATTCTGCTAAAAGATTGATATGATATCGCATTGTTACTACACTATTCACACACAAGCATATATAACACTATCCCAACAAGATTGGAATCAGTATTCATACTTATTAATCAAAACAAGCAAATAGTATATTTCTCAAGTATTTACATTATTCTGTCTAATCCCTGTAAATTCAAGAATATACGCTTGCTCGATCTCTTCACCTGAAACGCCGACTGCACGTTAAAAATAAATTCTTTTCCGTCAGATTACGATCTGGCAGCGTTATTTCTTTCACCGAATGTCACGGGCGCCGTAAGAGTTTCGTAAGACTATCCCGGCCGGGGGTGGTTCTCGCGTCAAGTTTGAACTCCGACGCAACCCTCGATGCACCGCACCAGCGAGGTCGCTCGGTCATCTCCGTCGACTTTCGGCCACGACCGGCATGCGTCCGGCAACCAGCGCCGTGACCTGTCGGCAGACTATCAAAGCAGACCAAAGTTAAGTCAGACGCCGACGATCGGGAAACGATGTCGCCGTCTTTGTTGTGCGCGCCGCCGTCGCCGCCGCCGCC
>NW_017297471.1:505603-529399 GCF_001594075.2 Trachymyrmex cornetzi
CCACTGTCGCTGCCTGTCGCTGCCGCGCAGCGCGGCGCTGCGTCCTGACGCGTCCGTCGCACGTGCACGCGTCCTGACGCGTCCACGACAGCGAATATCCGTGGGAGACTGGGAGTATCGATTCGTTTGAGAAACGCAGGAGGAACGTACAACACAAAGAAAGAAAGAGAAAGGCTTCGCATATATAACCGCTCCGCGTTTCGCGTGCGGTAGCGCGGTCGTTCTGCGCGGCGTCGCGCGGCGTCGCGTCGCGTCGCGTCGCGTTGCGTTGCGTTGCGACGCGCGACGCCTCGGCGACACGTAATTTCACATTCGCGCCCGTCGGCAGTGTCGGCACTGTTGGCAGTAGGCGAGACGGAAGAGAAGGAGGAGATCGGAGTAGGATAGACGACGGCGGCGGTGGCGGCGTCACCACACGCGCGTACCGCGGCCTAACGAACTCTTACTCGTGTGCTCGTGTGTTGTAACGACGAGCGTCGACGCCGCGTCACGCGGCGGTGTGGCCGCGCGATAACGCGCACGAGAGAGGGACGCACAGTGGCGGCCGGCGACGCCGTAACACGCAGCAACGTCACGTCCCCGATGGTGAGTCTGTCAATCGGCGCCGACGTCACGCGCGCGCCGCGCCGCGTCACGCCGAGTAAACGCGCTCTCCGCTCCGCTTCTTTACGCTCGAGAGAATAATCGAGATCGACAGCGGCGGCGACAAAGGCGACGATGATTTCACTCTGCCGAATTCTCGGAAAGGTCACGCGTGGACTTTCATTTCTCATTTCGCGGGTCGAGGTCGTCGTCCTCTCTCTTTTTCCCCACCTTCGTCGCGAGTTTATTTCTGTTTTTTTTTCATTTGTATCTATTGTTTTCTTATCCCATTGTTGTTTCTCCGCGAAACGCGCACCTCGTCTATTTCATAGCCTTGATGTTTTCCATTCCGTCTCCTTTCTACTCGAGGCGTTACGCGACGGAAGACGAAAATCGTGACGCGAATGCGGAGCACGTAGTATGAGAAACGACTCTATTCGTTCGAGAAATCCCTATCTTCGATAACGAGGATCTTATGCATTTCTTCACGCGCGATTTACTGTTTTCTGATTACGTGGAAGTCACGTCTGTCCAGGTCTCGTTGAAAACGAAATTTGCGGAGATCGAAGTTTACGTCGATAATCAGTCAATGATCTGTCGCGGCTCAATTTCCGTTAATTTCCAGATTAATCAGTAGACCGGTTGTGGCGAAAGAAGTAAAATGCGGATATCGAATTTGGACGACGGATTTTACGCTGATATTATGCAATCGGGTGTAATATCTTAGTGATATTATACGCGTTCATAAAACGGATTTATTTGATATCTGAGATTTCTTCTTGCAATCTAAACGTAGATTTTTTTGCATACGTTTTTTTATTCATTGTTTGAGACATCTTACAATCTACGTTCTTTGTTTTAGAACGCAACACTTTTTTCCTCTTTCTATTTCCTATAATTATTCCTCTTTTCTAAATTATTGATTATTCAAACCTTTTACGCTAAATTATATTCTTTATTCTATTGTATCTTACTTCATCGACGCAAAATTCCCTGGAAATTAATGGAATTACCTGCACGGTTGGATTTTTATGTCACATTTTGTTGTTCTTCAAATATACTACTCAATCCTTGGCTCGAAGTTAGTAATCGATCGGAATTCTCGGAGTTCTCACGCGACTTCTATATACTCGCTATTTGTAACACAACGATGACATTTACGTTGTAATCGTTAGATCAGTAATTTCAAGAGCGCACGTGTTCTTCGCGGAACATGCTAGATTGATAATTAATTTTTTAATTATAAAATTAACAATTGCCTGCATTATTTGCGAGGATCCAATATATTCTGAAAAGTTAAGTTGTGAGAGAACCACTGCATTAAATTTTTTTAGTATTATACAAATATGTGTTTTTAGTATTATATAAATATAAGGTTTTAGAGATTTAACAAATTTTCTTTCATTTTCGAGTCACAGTTTCACGAATCTAAGCTCGGTTTCCTTAATTAATAAAAGTCGAGAGGCAAGTTTAATATACATCATACCTATGCCGTTTTGGAATACTGCCAACTTAACAATTAATAACAAAAAATAACCTAAATGTGGGCTAATGAGAGTCAGCGCGAGCGAAGATGCGCAATAAATTTTTACAAATAAAATTTGTTACTTCATATGATATGTTGATCTCATCTTTATTTGAAATATTGACATTTTGAACGTTTCGATTCTCTTTGGAATCTTCATCAGCAAATTTCTTAATCAAATTAAATTTCACGGTCGTCCGATGTAGAGTCACTCGCAGTTTATATTTATATTTATTATATTTTATATTTTTTTATACTTTATATTTATCATGACTTAATGTTTATCGTTAATGCGACCTTTGTCAATTTTAAAATTTTATTAGACATACTCGTCACTCCAGATAAAGTGGACGAAATTTGAACAAAGCCATATCGATTGTATTATAAAATGCTATGTGAGTTTAGTGTGAATATTAATAGATTATCCAAGGTTTCATGATGAGATTTGGCGATCGTGTGGGTGAGTTACTCGTTATTTTAATGGTTGAATTCAAATATCTTATATATATAAATTTAAAACAGATAACACTACAGTTTTGGCAACCTGCGAGTGACTCTACATCGGACGATCGTGAAATTTAATTTGGTTAAGAAATTTGCTGATGAAGATTCCAAAGAGAATCGAAACCTTCAAGATGTCAATATTTCAAATAAAGATGAGATCAACACATCACATGAAGTAACAAATTTTATTTATGAAAATTTATTGCGCTGACTCTCATTAGCCCACATTTTTTGTTATTTTAAGAAGAGAGAGTCCTTGTTCAATACATTTATTAATTTTTAACAATTAATAATGCATTGTCAGCAACAATAATAGTAATTTACATTGCTATGTTAAATCGATCTCTCAACAAAATATTTAAGTCTCCAAATCGGGACAAAAATACAAAAAAATTTTTTAATAAAAGTCAGGGAAAATCATGAAATCTGAAAAATAGGTAAGAATTTCTTATGGAATGTTAGAATGAAAAATTTGTGATAATCCCGGATCTGTATCTAAGTTTTTAGATCTGTAGCTAATTTTTTAGATGTTTTAACAAATCATTCTTTCCGTATAAAATTATTAATTAAGTTAAGAATATGATTTTGGTGTCTGTTTAATTTTTTTTTTTTCTTTTAACCGCTTGTAAAATTTATTGATCTCTCTGCGTGATAAATCGATTCGACATTGATCAAAGCATTAGTAATAGATATACAGGGTGTCCCATTTTAAATGATCCAGCCAAATATCTCGAAAACTAAAATGTTGTTTGACTCGAAGAGGGACGGACATAAGATGGTGCCATCGATTTGACCTTGGATAGTCCTCTGAAGGTCACGTGAAGGTCACCTTTAATTTTTTAAATGGAACCCCTTATTTCTCATTGCACATTCTTACAGCTCATCTCTTAGAGCTTTCCAAAACACTATAATTAAGTTACTTTTCGTTAAGTACTAGTTAAGTTATAAAGCAAGATCGGGACTGATCCGGCCGATTAAGTAGATTTAGCAAAACTTTCTTTGCTAAATAATTATTACATTTACAAATAATAACTTTTATATTTATGAATTTAACGTACAAAAATTTATTATTAAAATATTAAATTGTGTAAAGTAATTACACAGACATAGCACATACAACCATTTACTTTATTAGGAACCCTATTTCTTATAATTCATAAAGAAATAAATAACATCATTTTTAGAAACATTAATATTTATTCCCTAAAGTTTAGATGATATTTATTCTTTTTCACTGTTATAACTTAACTAGTACTTAACGAAAAACAACTTAATTATAGTGTTTTGGAAAGCTCTCGAGATGAGCTGTAAGAATGTGCAATGAGAAATAAGGGGTTCCATTTAAAAAATTAAAGGTGACCTTCACGTGACCTTCAGAGGACTATCCAAGATCGATGGCACCATCTTATGTCCCCCTTCGAGTCAAACAACTTTTGTTTGAAACATTTTTGTCTACTGGGTTTAGTTTTCGAGATATTTGGCTGGATCATTTAAAATGGGACACCCTGTATAAAGAACAGCTCAAAGAGATGAAAGATAGCTCCAGGTAGGAAGTCTTTCCTGTAATGCTTCCCGAATAACCCGTTCTCTTGTCGATGTCATCATACCAGTCGTCGAAATCAAGGGCAAAGTCGATTGTATACATGTAATTGAGAAATCACAAGGGAAACCTTCTCCGATCCATTTTCAAGCGTCAGAAATCTGTCTTGTGGGCGCGATTGCTTGATTACTTACTGTACAAGAATTGAATTACGTCAGTGTCGTAATACGTGTCGAGACCGAGCGGAGTTGGACGCACGAGATACTTTTGGAGTGTCGCCTAGTCGAAATTGATCAATTTCCCGAGTTATTACGGAGTAGCCCAGACGTGTCATTTAACGTGTCACCGTTAAATGACACTCGACTTGTCGGAATACTTGTCGGTGTCCCGTTTCAAACGTGAATGCGATTATGTAAAATTATATGAATAAACGTTCCCGTAATGACATTCGAAAATTGCAAAGCGAAAGTAAATACTTGGAAATTTCAAAGCGAGTCAATTGGCATCCAATATATTTGGATTTTGTCATTAACGTCAACCTGCGTAATCAGGAATTATTTTCCATTTATAAATCGATAAGTAAATTAGATCGCAAAATAATGTGAATAAATTAAAATGATTTTTTTAACTCGTGGTCACATAAATAAATTAGTATGTTTATAGCCTTCTTTACTTTATTGGTGCTCGTTTGTACCAATGTAGTTTAAGCCGCTTTTCTTATAGAGAACACACTTGATGTCGTTCGATCCTTCTTATGCATTAAATGAATAACAAAGATAGGATGGTACTTGTATGTCAATTGTGCCACCTAAAAGGAAAGTAGCTTTAATTTTAATCTTGGTTCCACTAACTCTTCATCTTTTTCCTCGTCTTTTTCTAGTTCTAAAAATTAGAAAAAGATGAAGAGCAAGTTAAACTGAGATTAAAGTTAATCTACATTAGTAGAACGTTACATAAGATAAAAATTCTAAAAACTTAGTCGTACACGTTGCTCAATGTTTTGCAGAGATCGTGTGACAAGTCGAGAACGTTATTTGTCGCGCTCGCCTGCTCTTATGCGACTCATGTAACCTGCTGCAATTCTTATCTTGACTTGTTTTCTCAACAACGTTAACAACTAAACGTAAATATGTAAAGGATGCGTTTACGAAAAATTTAATCGATAAAACTAGCTATGTTCGGGAAACATACTCTCACGCCGTTGACGGCGATCAATAACATTCTCGGCGTTCTTTGTGCTCCATTTTTCCGAGATTGGACCTTTTATTATCTCAAGTAAGTTTCCTTGTCCTTCGTTTAGTCACGGCATCGATCGACTCGTGAAGATGTGGATAATAATAAAGACATCGAGACGTCAAAGATTGAAAATCGATCTCTCTGGATTATATTTTGATGACATATCATAATTATCTGTCTGTCAACTGTTATCATCTGTAATTGAGGATGAAGTTCTTTTGCGACTTTATCTTTCATGACAGGCTATCCGTGAATATAAAATCTACTTCGCAGAAAGATACAACTAATATAATCACTTGCAAGAGTAACGTTATTATATAAAGCCATGGAAAATCCATTTCCGTAAAAGATTTTGATGTAGACTTTTCTATTTCGCGCGGAAAAATTGAGGATGAATTACGATTGATTGAAGATTCGGCACGCAATGACGGATTATATCGATTCAATAAGGACAACACTATTATTATCCGATCGAATTCCGTGTATATTCGTAGAATATTACTTGCTACTGTGACATTATATCATCTCGTTGAGTGTGTGAGTGTCAGGGTCGAACTTGACATCACGGTGAGCTAAAGACCGTAAATAAAAAAGTACGTTCTTCAATAATTAACAGCGAAGGCTACTAAAAGACATACAAAAGTTTTGTTTATTTATTTTAGTAATTAATTATTTGTTCTCATCTTCATGATTATGCCTGATATTGCTGAAACTATTCTCTTTAGGCACGTAACAGATTTAGAAAATGTTTTAATATTTTTGACTTGTAACTGAAACGTATGAGTCCTGGTGACTCTGGGACTTTTCATAATTTTTAAATTGTAATTATTTGCAACAAGTTTGTCTCACAATCTTATTTTTCAAAGTTTTAAACTTGAAAAATTCTTTTAAAAAAACTGATAACAAAAACTCTAATAGATCCCAAGAATTCATACCGTTCCCTTATTTAAAAAATGACAATTTTTTAAAATGTGATTTTTGGATTATTATTATCATCAGTTTTGATGATCAAAATTTAAAAACGAAGTTTTTTCTTTAATTTAATTATTTCATTTGATCAAGGTAAATATAAACTCTTGGTGATATTTTGAGTTATGTTATTTTTTTTATGAATTATCTCGACTTTTTTTGTTCTAATTTTAAGATATTAAAGTAATCGTCAACGACTTAAAAAGAGTTTTTTAAGGCTTGTAAAATGGAAATGACAAAACGACATTTGATCATGTTTTTAAGAGTGTATTATTTTTGCCGATATTGTTTAATTAGTCATTAATTTTTTGTTAATTAAAAAAATTTTTTTCTTTTTTTTTAAAAACTTAATTTTTTAGTATTATTTTTAAAATGAGGGAATGATATGTTTTTCTAATGTAAAAAAAGTGTATATTCCTGTTCCGAGTTTGTTATTCACATTTTTCACTTCTAATTCTCTATAATTATGTCTGATATTGCATGTACCTTGAAAGTCTTTTCTTTGGGCATCACATCGTATTGAATTTTGAAGCGAAATAAAGTTGCGAGAAATTCTTATTAGCCTGCTTCTTGCATCTGCCAATTAAAGTAGCAATTTTAGATATAATACGCCAGAGACGCTCGCCACGTCAGTGACTGCGTCATTTATGCGGATAACGATGCTATATTAACGATTGTAGACGATGATTTCATTTTTCGCCTACGCACTACGATCCCAATTAGTATCTCTGTTGCTGTTGCGCGATTTTACATATGCAACTCGTAAATAAAGGGCCGATTTGCCAATTATCTATATAGCTCTCTTTACAGTGGCGGCACTTTAGGAACTTTGCTCTCCCGCTGCGATGAAAATACATATATCGTGTGAAGCACCCACCTGACCTGCTAAAAATAGCGCGAATATTCGCATCTTCTCTGTTTTGTTCAAGTAAAAAATGTTATTTTATAAATGCTGATAAATGAAGAGGAAATAAAATTACAGAGAAATATGAATGTTACGATAGCTTCCGTGTATGATCGACGATAAAACACACACCTAAAGCTAATTACAAAATCTTTTTCCTCAAGAGATGTCATAATGTTAATCCATCATTAATTATGTTGAATAGAAATGACATCAGAAAAGGAACGAGGAGCTACGTGCAACTTCTTACGTATACTTTGAGATAGATAAATCCATCTCTCGATAAAAAAAATTTTGTAAGAAGACATCTCAAGAGTATTAATTTTTAACTTGTAAATAATTAATTATAAGCGCGACGTAGAGAAAAAAATTATTGCTTAATTTTGTTTTCGTTTGACGTCGCCTCTGACGTCATGATCCGATACATAGTTGTTGAGTGACGTGTTAGACCTTAATATTCCTAAAAGACGATCCCCTGTCCCTGATCGAAAGCGGATCTCAATTTGGTCCTACATCGTCGAATAAATGACGTGCAATATCGATGAGGTTGCTGCACACAGTGACGTACAATCCTTCTAGCTGAATTCCAGCTGATCAGCAGATTGCTTTATTTCTAATAAGTTTTTGCGATGCGCATATCTCCCGATCTTTTCTACACGAAAATAATCATTTTGCTGAAGTATTAAAAAATTTTGCTACATATATAGTTACAGATTAGAAAATAATTTTATTGGACCATCAAAATAATTACGTAGGAATCTCAAGCATGTTGAGTAATGCTGTAAAAAGTTTTAATATTCTAGTAATCAGCTCTTACATAATTATTTTGATGATGCAAAGTTATTTTCAAATCTGTATTTAGATAAATTTTTAGATTAAATTTTAGCAAAACCATTCTTTCCATGTAGGTATCATTTGTGAAGACTAGTATGATCTAAAGTTTCAATCTGATTTCAAATAATGTGGTAAAAATAAAATTTACTTCAGAGATATTCGGAGAAAAATTTCAGATATTTGAAAATTTTCAAGCGAATTTTTCAAGGCCGTATCTCTTACAAATAGAAAAGAGCGCGTTCCCTTTAATGTTTCTATTTTATCGGTGGAAACAACAAAATTATATTTTTTCATACAGTGTTTCCTCATGTTTTGTACTTATTGGCCTATTAAAATATTATTTAGAATAAATTTGGCGTAGTAATTTATTTTTTTGTGGAACAATTTTAGACTATTAATGTTCTTTTTTCTTGAAATTTAAAGTTCAGAGTAATTTTGGCATAATAAGTATACATACAGAAATCTGCATAATCGCACAAGATCTATTGAAGTGGTGAAGCGAGACCTCGTATAAATAGGCGTATCTTTGTGTGTGTTGCTGTATTAATTCTAATTTTAAATAACGAAAGTATCTGTTGAATAATAGGAGTTATATGTAGAAAGAACATTTTTTCTGAAGTGTTTACAAATTTAGCTAGAGATATACAGATCTAAAAAACATGTTGGGCAATCAAAATAATAACATAAGATCTCAAACATGATGAGCACTACTGCAAAAAGTTTTGACATTCCAACAACAATTATCGCATCTCTAGTTATACAGTCGAACCTCCGTTTTTGTTTTAACCTCCGTAAAAGTTATGTCTTAACCTCCTATATAGTAATCGAGCACATGCTCGCGCATGCGCATTTGTTAACTTTTACGGAGGTCGGTTGGTCCCGACAAGTTACTTTTATAGAGGTTCGACTGTATAAGCAAAGTTCGTTTCAATGTCGAAACGGAAATGTTGATTTGCGTTAGAGATTTTTCCTTATGATGTGCGTCTTCCAGATTTCCTTTAATATTCGTCTGTTTTATTGAACATAGACGAATGCATGTTTATACTTTCGGTTAATGCACATTTTAATCTGCAAAAATGTGTATCTTGCATTAAGATATGAATATTGTTGCATTCTTTTTTTGCGCAAAACATATTCAAGATTATTTTTTACCTTCACCACATTCTTTTTCAATATTTTAAAAATAAACGGAAATAACGATTGTTTTGTTGAAATATCTAAAAATTTAGGTATATACAGATCTGCAAATAATTTTGTAGGACTATAAAAAAACATTATACAGTGATGGGAGAAAGTTCGGCAACGGTCAAATATCTTGGAAAATAATGCTTATGGAAAAAAATGTTCAATACAAAAGTTTTAGTATATCAAGTGGTCTATTATATGGTTATGTTGAAATGACCTTCATGTGACCTTGAAGGACACCGTGAAGGTCAACTTTGAAATCTTAAATGGAAACACCTATTTTCTTTTACATATCCTTAAAGCTGGTGTCAAGACGTTTCCGAAACACTGATTACAAACCCTTTTTGCTTGAGATCTTCCTGAGTTACGAACCTTTAAAGTTTAAGTATCGCCGGCGCGTTATCTAAGGTATGCGCGCGCGCGCGCGCGCGCGCGCGCACACACACACACACACACACACACACACAAACGCCCGCGCACAAACTCACTTTGATCAAGCATCTCGAAGAGGTGGATATCCGACCGTGCCACCTCCACGCAGTATACCTTAGATAATGCGCCGGCGATACTTAAACTTTAAAGGTTCGTAACTCAGGAAGATCTCAAGCAAAAAGGGTTTGTAACCAGTGTTTCGGAAACGTCTTGACACCAGCTTTAAGGATATGTAAGAGAAAATAGGTGTTTCCATTTAAGATTTCAAAGTTGACCTTCACGGTGTCCTTCAAGGTCACATGAAGGTCATTTCAACATAACCATATAATAGACCACTTGATATACTAAAACTTTTGTATTGAACATTTTTTTCCATAAGCATTATTTTTCAAGATATTTGACCGTTGCCGAACTTTCTCCCATCACTGTATAAGACACTCGAGCTTAACGAATAATAAAAGCCGCAAAAAGTTTTAATATTCTAGTGCCTAATTATTTTGAGGGACTAACAAAATTATTTTTAGATCTGTTATCTAGCTAAATTTTTAAATACTTCAGCAAAACTATTCTTTCTATATACGGACATTTATCTCTGGGATATCGTAGAGTTGTGTTTTTGACAGGTTATTAACCGCTCTACACGAAAAAAATGGTTTTACTGAAGTATCTAAAAATTTAGCTATAGAATATGGATCTGAAAATAATTTTGTATCTCTCTAGCTAAATTTGTAAACACTTTAGAAAAAATTTTCTTTCTACAACATATAACTCCTATTATTTAACAGATACAAAATTAAAGTTCAAGTGTTTTAAACATTAGAAAACTGTGATTTAAAAAATTCTTCCGTATATAACAAAATGCAATGCCAAGGGAATTTTTTCTAATTGAACACTGTATAGCGGGGCTCTCGAAGTAATAATCTTTTTTTTTTATATAACTGTTTCTCGCTTTTCACGATGGGGAAAACTTTTATGGTTTCGAACGTTTAGAAAAATTTTCAAGTTGAGACGTCGGAAAATCTCTTTGAGAAAATTTGCTAAAGACGAAGATCGAAGAAGTGATTATCTTATCGTTCGTTGCCTTCTGGAGTTGTCAAGTCGTTATCTTGATGAACTTATTTAGCTCTTTCGTTTATGTTATTCAATTTTTCTTTCTGCATTGTATCTCCGGGATTGCGTCTGCGGCATTTCCAGGTTCGACATTGTAAACAGTTTTATCATGTGCAATCGGGAGCTTTGGGTAGGTGTATGAATCATGAATGAATATAAAGCACCTACGCGATTGTGTATACGTGCCGCGCTTATATTCTCTCAACATGTGTTGTTTTACGACTGATATTATCTTCCAAGGTTGGACGCGCAGTTTACGGAAATGCATTCCGCGTTTTCGCGGGATTAAATCTGCGACGTGAAGATACATATGTGAACTTTGAAATTTAAAAACGAACCCCGAAAAATCTAATCCCTCTCGAATATTCACGTCATGATTCGGGCAAAATACCATTCTCCTTTGTTTTTCAATAAATTTAATTAAACGTAAATATTTAATTAATAATTGAGAAATATTTATATATCGTGTGTATCTTTTATGTATACAAATATATCTGTGGAAACATTCTATTCTCGTAATAAAACCGCTTAATCTCTCTGATTCTACATGATGATTTGCATTTAATTGCGATTTATTAGTTATTTTTGTACCATCATCGGCTATCGTCATAATCTATTATTCCGTAGTCTATTATTTTGTATAGTCTATCATTGAAGTATCGTTTTTTGCAGTGGTGTTAAATACGAATACATTAGTTCATAGAAATGATACACTGTATCATGTAAGATCTTGATTTTGTCTATTCTGTATTACGATTTGTATTAGTAAACCCATTGTGATCTATTCGTGATATATTATATAATCACTTTTGAAAATTATTGTTGGCAGCAGGAAGAATGGCAAAAAATTCGAAACATACCTACATCGATTAAAATGATTTTATACAATTAATAAAAATTCTTAGTCTCATTTAAATATTTATAGTATTGTCAGTCTGTTTCATTTTGGAGTTCTCTCTGTGGCGAATATATTTAAATATATTCTATAAATATTCTGCTTCTCTATGTATATTTATTTTATTCATCGAATTATTAATCTTTAATTTGTTTTTTTAAAAAGTACTTTTATTAGATTAGATGACCTTCGGAAACAAGTTTTTGTTCTCTTCAGAAAAATTCGCGCAGTGAAGTTGCAGTGGATCGTGATTTCCGGGAAGTACCTTTTGTTCTCGCATAGAGAAAAACGGACAAAGAATTTTCCCACAGGTTATTGTTATGCGTATCTTGGCACATTTGCAAACCGAACTCGCGACTCGCGACGCTGCGTTTGTCCGATTCGTCCAGGTTTTCGACGTCGTGTAGATTTTCAATGATAGGAGTGGTTTGTAATATGATGAAAACGATTAGGTGAAGCTGCGCAAAGTACTGCCCGACGACGGCGGCGGCAGTTCCTCGCGGCAACGACTGTTCCTCGCCGCGGCGGCAGATTGCCTCGCTACTTCCGGCTATGCGTCGCGCAAGGGATATCGAAGGAAGCTTACACGTGCAAAAGGTATCGTTTACTGATTTCGTGCTCGTAACAGTCGTAACATATTAACTGATCCAGTCAAACCATCTGAACTAACCCATATGCGCTAACTAATTTGACTAATTTTTCTTGGCCTTCGCGTCGTTTTGCAACGTAGAACATTCTGCGAGTTCCGGAAACGATTTCATGGCGGAATCGACTTACCTTGAAAAGACTGACAAGTGAATTAAATCGATAGCGTGATTTAACTCGGGAATAGTCACTGATATTTTTTATCCAAACGATCTCATCGAGAGTCTTTTTATATTCCAATTAGAATAACTATTATTAACAATATATTGTATATTATTGATTGTTTTCCTATTTATTTGTATTTAATTTTTTTATTAATATTCGAGAACATTATGGATATGGATTTAATTACACTTTTCTGAAAAAAAGTAAATAGAAATCAAACAACCATTAAATGGAGTACATTAAATAGTATTATGACAGTATATATTTATTTTTAAAAAATAAAGATTTTAAGTAATATGGCGCTTTTTTGCGAGTTTTTGATAGAATTGTGTATTTGGAGATCATAAAGAATAGTTATTAAAAAAGAAAGAAAATATGTTAAAAAATATCTGTACGAAACAATATTTTACAATAATTCACATTTTTTCGCCCCTGGGAGTAAAAACGTTCCAGATGACTATTCCCAGGTGACTATTAAAGATGTATTACACTCATTTTACAAATGTGTTAATATTTATACTTTAAATAAACTATATACACATAAAAATGTTGTGTCTATAATATTCTATTTTTATTGAATAATACGTTTTTACAGTTTATCTATTTTATTTGTTATTTTTTTTATTACTATAATTTAAAAAATTGATAAAAATTTTAGTCTTTATATAAAAGCTTTAAATATTTAAAATTATTTATATAAAATTTTATTGCGATGCAGAGATTATTCTATAAATGAACAAATAAATAAATTTTATTTATTTACAGACTAATCTGTGCCTCGCAATAAAACTTTACATAAATCATTTTGGATATCTAAAAACTTATATAAAAAATTGAGATTTTTGTGTTATTATTTTGTAATACATTTCCATGCATTTCTATTTTAAAGCATAGATAAAAATAATATTGCTTTTTATTGTAATTTCTAATGTAGATTTTGAACCGTCGCTAAATTTTTCAAATTATTTTTAAATGCGATGTAGAACAATCTGCATTCTGAATTATTTTGAAAGCATGAATAATCATTGTTAAGAAGCGACATTAAACGAGACGCAATACGCCCAGTAAGCTGCCAACTATGCACGTATCAACGAATATGCCCAATGTACAAACACGATGTGTTTAATTATTTGGAAATGGAATACGAATAAGCTGGATATTAACGCACGATACATTCGTGTTGGAATTACCTTCCGCAACACGCTCGGTGTTTGCGCCAACATAATAATAATCTTTGTAGGGCAAATTAAAATAGCGAAAACGAGATATGATGAGTTTCGAGATAAACCGGAAGCCCGCGATGACGGTCTATCGATTCTCATCCGCGATGCGATATATCTACGTTATTTACTTCGCGAAATTTCTGTTTCGTCATGCGCATTCTCAAAGACGCGCTGTACATGTTTTAATCACAGTCGCTGTATCTAGCCGAGTTGTAGCGCGTCCTACCAAACAATTAACTTGATCTTCGTGAATTGGCTACATTTACGTATCGATCAGCAACTTCGCGAAGCTCATTTGGCTTCACCTTATCGTTATATAATATATCGCCTTTATTATTCAAAATACGTCACAAACAGCATGCTAAAGTAATGGCTGAAGATAAGAGTGAACTAAAATGCATGTTGCAGCTCGAGAAAAGCGGCTAACAACGTTGTTAATCCGCTTGTATAGTCGTCACATTTTTCGCAAATGTGGCAAGCAGGTTTTATTTAAATTCTCTTCGCAGTTTGTGGTTACTAGCACGGAAAGACTTTGCACCGGAAAATGTATTTGAATCGCCTGTATCGAAATATTCCGCATATCAATGATGTAAATTACGTGCTTAAGGTATTAAAGTATGTATTTCATTATGTATCGTATATAACGTGAAAAAGAATGCAATATAATTCTATATATACTGTTCGAAATGTTTTTATTTAATCTCCGGAGCTGATGGTGAGTCTATTGGATCCACTCAACTATAAATCTCTTCAAAAATGTTAAACGATTCAATTTTCCTTATCTTATATCAGTATAAATTTGGATTTATTTTTATTAACATATACTTATTCATTCCTTTTTATACGAGTCACATGCCATTTTGGTTTCTTGAAATTAATTTGGTCCTTTTAGTTAGCACACAATGGTTGCTAAAAGTTTCCGGTCAATTAGTAATTTTATTGGATTCCTCAGATAAAGAATTTTTATAAATAAGTATGTAATATAAAGTTCAAATGTTGTAATCGACTTGCGTAAGTGAATTCGTCAAAGTTTAATGCCAATCAAGTCTAAACACAGGTAATTGTTGTGTATAAGTCTTTATTGTAAAATTCCATACGTTTCGATCCTGGTTTTGGATCCTTATCAATGGTTCGTATCAATATAATATCTCATCGTTTTTCCTGAAACACTAACGTAGATGTCTTGGTCATTCAAATTCTATTATTCAAAATTGAAACGTTGTAAAGTGTATAAATTAACGTATGTGTTATGTGATTTTGACTAGAGAGCAGTCGTGAAAGTTTAAGCGCGTCATTATTGTATGTATGTTGTTATTCAATTATTCTATTCTTAATTGATATCTATTATGATTATGGTGTTGTACTCCAGAATCTCTTTTGTATTGCTAACATGTACATTCTATGTTTTAATGTGTGGTTATAGTTTTACTTACATGACATATCTTTAATGATTACTAAATAGATTACGTTTCTTTTCATGTTGAACGTTCGTCATACAATGTTGTTACCTAACTGTTACATCTTTAAATTAAAACTCATGCCCCCTCGTAGACGATACATCAATTATAACTAAAGTAACCAATAGAGATGGAGAGTTAGAACTTATCCAATAAGCACTCATACGCTACACTCAATTTTTCTATGTCTGTAAATTTAACCCGTTCTTTTGTCCACGTATGTGTATCATCTCTGAAGTATTTAATATATTCTAATATTTAAAATATCGTGTTTTTAAGTTGTTTATACCAAGAATTTAATGTTTACTTATAAATTGAAAAATAAATTGACGTAAACATTATCGCAAAATTATATGTTGGCAGGAAACTTTTAACACTGTAAATTAAATGGATTTTATAGACCCAGCGTTAGTAACGGTGGTACAGATTTTGGCGTTGGCTCCGGAAGGTTAAGGCAATAAATACAAAAGACACGTCAATATTTATATCTTTAAATACATATAATATTTCAGAATCATTGCTTTCTTCTTTATTTAAAAACCCTCGATGGATTTGAAAATAATTTCTCGAGATTAATAGTTCCTGCCTAATATAAACTTACAAATTTCCAAATATTTTTAAATATCAAGCTCCTAAAGCGCGCTAACAAACATTTTATTTTCCAATTAATTTCGAATAAATTTCAGCAAAATCCTCATGGCAAAATTTATCAAAGGTTTTAATATTGAAAAGATTAGAAAACAGAGGAGATGATGTTTGATCAAATTTCCGATACTAAAAAAAATCGTTTCTGAGGTAATCAACGTTCATGGACGAGAGTAATCGTTGATGTACTTATTTTCTTGTCAGCTATATGCACGTAAGCGATTAGACGCCGGTATTTCGGACTCTTCCTCTGTCGATTTTCTTTTCGAGGCGGCAGTTTCGCGCAACGTACGTCACGATCTTCGTGAGCCACGATGATGATCGCGAGGTACATGATTCCGGAATCTTGTAGATATGGAACACGAACCGTACAAACCTCTCGAAGCGCCGCGCCGGCTTGCGAAGAAGGTGACACTTTAGATTAGTTGCTCGTCGTCTCGGCTGTATATAGACTCGTCACTCTTTAGCTAAGAAATCTTTCAGATAGCCGGAGAGGCATCTATGTAGGTGAGTGCTCGTGGAGAATCAGTTCGCAATTCCGCGAAATAAGGAGTCTCGCGACGCAGTCACGTTCGCCGATATCGATTTTTTCATAAAAGCTACCTTTTTATTTAATATAGAGTGAGAATTTAAATATATTATTCGGTCTTGATATAATTTCTATATTGCCTGAAATTTATCTTGTATTTTTTATATTTTTTAAAGTGGAATCTCTCACTATAAAGAGTGAAAATTGAGCCAGTATTGAAAAAGAGTGGCTCAATTTTTACTCAATTTTCACTATGAATGCATCAAATCATTTGATTAACCTATCGGAAAAAAATTTTAGGAATGGATCAATCACAGAGAATGCTTCAAAATATTTGTAGCATCACGTTGACCAGATCCTAGTATGTATATATTTGTACAGCGCGGGTTATAAAAATCGTTCGTGAAAACGGAATTAATATCGGGAATTCTTCCTCGAAGTAACGGGGAGATAAATTGTTAGTTTCGTGATAGACATTGAAACTACAATTGGGATCTAACGAGTGTATGCTTTAATCGTTTTAATACAGAGGTAAAGCATAGAGATGCTGCAATGTATCTCTCATTGTTCAGCGTGTACAATACGCGTAAAAAAGCTTCTATTTTCGAATCGCACAATACTGTGCTCTCTTACGATCGATTTCGCGTGTATATTTGTGCCGTAAAGTGCGAAGTACAATTAAAATGTCACGATGTAATTAACGAGTTAAACTATTGTCGTGACATAGATATGAACTGTATGTACAATACAACAAAAAATTTGTGATGATGCCAAATTAGATGTGGCGCTTTCAGTGCGCATATATCATGTTTGCTTGTAACTTTTACTGAAATGATAATTTATATAATTATTGACGATATAAGTTGTGTGGTGCTCGTAAAGGCGATCTTTGTATCTTTACAGTTTTTATAAACCTCCTATAGTTTTTAATATCGCCAAAGCTAACAGTGAGTCTATTAAGGGGGTCGCCTCATGTAACCGGTTCAAAAAATCGAAAAAATTTTTTTTTGCTTTAATCGATAGTAGTAAATGTAGAAAATATATTCCCAAAGTTACAGAACAAAATTCGAATAAGTTAGGAAGCTACAGTCCATTTATGATGCACAGATACTAAAAACTTTAAACGCGTTTTTCTCGAAACTAGTTTTTTGAAACTGGCGGGAAAGATAACTCAAAAACTATTCGATCGATCGAGTTGTCCCTGTGCACACATATTGTTTAATGTCATAATTTGTCGATAAACCTATAATATTATTTAATGTCATAATTTGTCGATAAACCTATAAATTTAGTAAAATAACTAATTAAAATTGCATAAATAAATTGAAATTTTTGGGATCAAAATCGTACTTATATCTTTAAAGTGCCGCCATTTTGTTAATTTTCAACTTTTAACTTATTTTTTAGGTTCATCGACAAGGTACTGTCATACAAAATAAAAAACCATTTTATTTTTTTGTTTTAGACAAATACAAAAGGCGTTAGATTTCCCGCCGATTTACGATTGCGGCGACGAGGTTGCGTCAACATTTATTTAGAAAAGTCACAAAATGAACTATATTGAAATGAAAAAATTTTTGTTGTACTCTTTAATATATGTAGTAAAACACCAAAAATTTTTAAAACGATCCATTGCATGTACCTTAAAAAAAAAATTCCTAAAAATTACCTTTTTAGCGGTTTACATGAGGTCACCCCATTAAACACATTCAATCATATTCTTTATGTTGCATCTGTAAATTTGAATTATTGTTATTAAAATTAACTTAGTATGTACACATACACACATTCGAGTTACGTCATTTTGGCTTATTGAAATACTTTTCAATACCTAATATAAATTAAATGGGTTTCTTAGACTCAGTGTCAGTAACTGTGTTACAGATTTTGACGTCATCTCCAGAGAGTTAATTATTCGAAGGCCAAAATTTATTCGATACGACCGATAATGAAATCATACTAATCAAGCCCTATAATTAATTAAGAAATTATATATCTTTAATTAACTGCATGCCTTTATATTTCAACGTAGATACGATTATAATCCTATAACGTATCAGGGAATAATATAGTTGAATTGCTTGTGCTATATACATTGCTATAAATCTCAGCTGTCTTTATTCATATTTCAAAGCTTTTGAAAGCCTTTTCGAACCCCAGGCTGCTGTATTTTGCGAAATTTAATTAATAATTCTAGGTCACTGAAACTTAATTAGCAACTTTATTAATTCTCTATCTGCAACATTGGTACATGAGACCGTTAGCTGTCCTGCTTTTTTCTTTTCGTTTTTATTGAATGTTATTTATAATTTCTTAATTAGATAAAATATCGATTCATCACGATATATATCACGAATATCTTTATCTTCTTTCAATTACAGTACAACTATATATTAATGAAGAGACAGATAACAGTGTTGACAATTAAGCATTACAATTCTAATCACGTTTATCTAAGTTACGTAAGACAATAGATTGAATAGAATGTAAAGAACTCCGCAATAATTATACGGAAAATTAAATCCCGATAAAATGAATTAGTTTTCACGTATGACGTAGCTTAAAATATCCTAGACATACTAGAGACTATAACATGTTTTATTCGCTATAACAGTAGATTATATGAAAATTGACTCATTTAACCGGGATTCGATTTTCCATGTAATTAATGCAGAGTTCTTTTGTATTAAAATATAATCGATAAAAAGCTGTAGAAGACTAATAAAATCGATCGAATGAAGCTTTATCGAAGATTTCGAATAGTAACAGATTTTTTTTGCTAAATCAAAAAATTGCGGAGTGACGTTTGAAACGCGCGAATTGTGAAGCGTCGAGCACAAACACAGGATTTGGCGTATCTTTGCAGTGCTGAGGATGCTGACGCCGAGGAGAGCGGAGGTAGGCCCCGAGGAAATCGGGGACGGGCCCGGTGACAAGGGTACGAGCAACGCGACGAGCGGCTCGGTCACACCAGGCGGTTCCTACGAGAACGGTGACAACTCGAAGGAGTTCCTGTCGACCGGAAGGACCGGGAGAAGGAATGCGTTACCGAATATCCTTGGTCGACACGCCGAGACTGGCCTTTCCGATCTATCGGATCGCTTCGAGGAACTATCCACTCACACAGGTGTAAAGTCAACTATATTCTTTCATCATTCACGGCCTCGAACAGAGGAATTGTAAATAAAAAGTAGCGGATAAAGAAAATATTTTTTGCTTTGCTTGTGTCAGGCATACACTATCCACTGATTGTGCAAAAAGAATAATCCGAAAATAATTTTATTTAACCATTAAAATAATTATGTAAGAAACTCAAATAAGTATGATAATCAATATCGCAAAATAGTTTGACATTACAGCAACCAGTTTGAGTATCTTAAATAATTATTTTGATAGTCTAACAAAATTATTTTCAAATCTGTATCTATATACGAAAAAAAACGCTGAAATGCCTAAAAAATGTAGCTAAATATAAAAAAATAATTTTATTAGGCTGAAGCATAATAAGCAATGCTGTAAAAAAGGTTCAACATGCTGACAATCAGCTTGAACGTTGTACGTAATTATTTTGATCTAATAAAATTATTTTTAAATCTGCATCTAATTAAATTTTTGATACTTTAACAAAAACGATTCTTTCCGCATGTAGATAAATTTTTAGATATTTCAGCAAAAAACAGTTTTTGCAGGCAGAGTATTAGGATAACTGTCCCAATTACTGTGCCTGTCCCTGTTAGCGTGCTTTTGTAATATATTTTGATAAGTCATAAAGAAAACTAGCACAAACAAATAAGAAAAAATATTTTTTTTTTGTTAAGTTATTGGAGCTGAGAACGTTGTATTATAAGTTACTTTGAAATAAATATAATTGAAATAATGATTTATGTAATATTAACATAAACAATTAGCTTAAATTTATTACCTGTTTTAGTAACTATATGTTAAAATGAGTCAAATGTGGATAGGTACACAAATTGGGGGCACATTAATAGGGCCATCGCCGGTTAGAGGACTCACTAATAGGGACAAAAACATGTTTTCTATTTTTGTCAAAAGCATTATAAAGTATTAACATTTTTTAGATTAAAGAAATATTATAAGAAAAAGAAGTAGTTGAAAAACCGATATTGATTGCAAGCAGATAAAATTAAAGCTACAATATTTAATAATTAATTCAGTAATAAGCAAATTGACTAAAAGGCACATTAATAGGGACAGTTACCTTAGAAAACAAAGCTTGACATTTTTTATCCTGGAAAAGAAATGTTATTTTTTGCTCTTTTCGGTGTTATAGTTTTAATGGCCGTGCAATGTTATCCTTTTGAAAGGGAACCCAGATTGCTTAAGGCCTCATGTGTTGCAGATCATTCTAGCAAAAGCGGACAGGATCCAAATATACCAAGCACCTCGAAACAGCACGGCTGACATGCCCGTGAGGCTTCGTAGCGGATTTTGCTGTCGCGACACACTGAGCCTTCCCATCACCAATGACGATGACGATGAGGGTGCAATGGAAGCATGTATCGTTTCTGTGAACAAAATCCTCGAACACTCTTTGACTCACTTATTAACTGTTACTAACGCGATAGAATATATCGATAGTACGACTGACACGCATAAACGACGAATCGAACACAACGTTTTGTCATGTCTGCTAGGGAATATAAATAGAAAATAAAAATATGGGAAATTGACAGAATTTGGACTCACAAAGCGAACCGGGGGAAAATTGAAGGTTTCAATTCAAGAAATCGTAAAATTGTAAATTGTAAGATTTGTTCTCAACTTTGCAGGTATATCTTACAAATTATGGATTTAACTTGTTTGTATGTACAATGAATTTTTCGAATAACTCTCAAAGGGAAACAATGACTTTTTGCCGTTAAAGTAAGATCGACTCGCGACTCGAATAAAGAAATACTAGCAGAATTAGTTTTGCCAGAAAAAGTCCAATATCTTTCGTGAAGCGTTAGAATCATGCACGTTTCAGGTTAAAAGTGAGATATGCTTTAACTCATTATCAGTGGAAAATGAAAGCAGATAAATAAATGCCGAATTTATAAATTGTAATTTTATTTCTTTTTCTTTTATTATTACTTATGATGTATCGTTACTTACATTGAAACATGAATCAAAAAGTTAAATTTGACAAGTGTTTTTTAGCATTTTCCATGTTAAATAATTGACTATTTATGACATTTCTGTTAGAATTGGCATATTCAATATTAAAACTGGCAAAGTACATATTGAAGTAGTTAAATTTACTAAATGTGATGTGATATTTGGCCCGACTCTAGCTTTGTTAATAACGCTGTTTTAAAAATAAAAGGTTATGTATGCATGCGCGCGTGTATGTGTGTGGGTGTGTGCGATATGTATTTTTAATAAAATTTCTACAAAAGCCCTTTTTATTTTATATTATGCGACTATTAATTAAAATATTACGAGAAAGGAGCCAATGAAAAACGTGCCATCAAGAAAAACTCGTTAAATCAATTTAGAATTTTCCATTTTTTGTGCTGTTGTTACATTTTACAAGTTCCCTATGTGCATAGGAAAACTAATTGTACGCTTTTAATATCCAAGAGCGGCACTGATATTAATGCACAGTGTATCCGTGATAAAAATACGAGTATTATTTAAATTATATATCCTAAAATTACTCCAGTCCTTTTAAAAATTGCGTACTTTGTGACAACGCTGCAACATAATATAAAGGAGTACAGCCTACATCTCGTTAAATCCCAAATCCTTAACTCTAGCCCGCAATTTCAAATTCATTGATTGCAACAGGATTTAGGATTGCAGCAAACGATGGCCTCATACGAGATTTTCGCCAACGAAATGTCGACTCGAAGAATCTATCTAACAATAAGTGATTTGATGCGGCCGAAATTCCACGCGCTTTCGACGAAACTCTCGTCTTTTTCCGAGTAACTTTTGTTGAATTTCTGAACTCTTGGCATGAAAAATAAATTCAAGAGAAGTTTTTTTGATACAGTTTCGAGAAAGGCGCGGATCATACCACCAATACTTGGAGCGAAATTAACTTCAAAGTCTTTACGGCCGTAATTTCTCCTTCAAACATTTATCGCGGAAATATAAATTGCACTCGCGACGTTTAAATTACGAGCTGCAGTATCATGGCGTAATTTTATTAAACGTTGCGTTGTTTGTACCTAGAGATCGCTCCGTTACTGTACGATTATCTCTTCTCATTAACGTTTTACAGCCACGCGGCGGCAACGCGCAAAGTACTGAGATATTTGGCCTGTTTTTTTAGCTGAACTTCTTGCACCGTTCATCTTTCTTCCTTTTCTGTCTAACGCGGGGAGAAAAAGAGGAAAGGTGAACGGTGCAAGCTCAGCTAAAAAGAATAGACCTGTTTTAGCGGCCGAAACGCGACTAGATGTTTGTACAGATAAAATCAAGCGTACAATAGCGTATAATTTAATAGCATACGACAGCGGATGTGTACATACATATAGATTGCTCGAAGGCGATACAATTCACTCGATCGCGAGCTTGTCCTGGATTTTCACGAACATGCGTTCGAGCATATAGTTAGTTAAGTTAATCAATAAGATATGTTTAACGTACGATTAATTTTGTATATAGGCACGTATCGTGTAATCGCGCACACGCCCGTATTCTCCACGTACTTTTTATGCTAAATACGAGCTGTTCGATGTTCGTCTTAAACGTTTTTGCGTTCTTTTTCCTGCGTTGGGCAAACGAAAGTTATAGGCTTAGGCGTAAAGTGTACGACGAGAATATGGATCACGTTCCCTGCGTGACATAAGTAAACATTTTGCGTGTTCCTCGGCGATCACCGAGGACATTCGTCTTTACGTATTTCGAGGGAGGCAAACAAGTAAGGAAACATTCGTACAGTAGCCTTGGCAACCTATAATTACGACGCAAAATGTTCTGGCGATAAAAATTGAATGATTTGTATCTGCATCAATTATTATAAGATTATCTAGCGACGCAAATTTGCTCCTTCTATTTTGACCATATTTTCCTTACAGAATTTTAATACTGGAAGATAGTGATTAATTACTTATTAATTACTGTTGTTTAGTGCTTTTAATACTCAAAATAAGTAATTTTCAGTATTACATTGGTCAGTATTAAATTGGATTAATTATTTTGAGTATTAAAAGCAGTGTTTAGTACTTTTTTAATACTCAAAATAAATAATTTTTAGTATTAAAGTGAGTAGCATTAAACTGAATTTCTGTAAGGGTTGATTACCGCTAAGTTCTCGATATTTCACGGAGACGTGTGATAAGCAACGATTGATCAATGATCTCTAATCAAATTCGTGTTGTGTTATCTAATCATTCGATGCTTGTAATTTAAGAATCGACCGTGTTTTTGTGCGACGATGGGATAAGGGTGGGGGGGGGGGGG